>NW_024426552.1:64938194-64940884 GCF_017311325.1 Ursus maritimus | reverse complement strand
CAGACTGATTCATTTATGTAAATAGATGCACAAAGTACAAATCTTAATAAAACAATTAATATAATTCAGCTCTGTATAAATAGATAAATCATGGTCAAGTTAGGTTTATTTGAGAAATGTGATGATAATTTAAGAACATCTATTACTGTAACTCACCAATAAGTATGTTAACCTAGAGCAAGCATCATATTTCATGGTAAAACATTGGAACGATTCCCTATAAAATCAGGAATGAGACAATAGATGCTATCTGCCACCACTTACCCTCCACAATGAGTTAGAACTCCCATCCAACACAGTAAAGAAGAATAAATGAAAAACATGACTAGTGGTGGTGAAATAAAAATGCATTAATCACAGGAAACATGATTGTCTATAGAAAATCCAAGGAAATCTGAAGACAAATTATTAGAATGAATAAAAGCATTCTGCAAGGTTGTAAATAGAAGTTATATATAAATCAATTTCATTCTTATGCATGAGAATAAATATATTGACTTTTTTACCATTACAATAGCATCACCAAAAAAATAAAGTGACTAGAAATAAGTTTAACAAAAGATGTATAGAAATTTAATGAAAAAAATAATAAAATGTTATTCAAAGGCATTAAAGAAAATCTAAATAAATGGAGAGATATACTATATTGTCATCAAATGTATAAAACTCAATATAATAAAGATCTCTATTCTCCAAAAATAAATCTTATCAATACAATTTTAATCAAAACCATAAGATTTTCTTCATAGAAATTGATGGAGTACTTTTAAAATTTATATTAAATAAAATGGCCCAAGAAGAGCCAAGGTAATTTTAAAAAAGAAAAACAAAGAAGAGGTGACTTAACTAAAACATATCATGACTTATTATACAACTATAGTAATTATGATGTGTTATTGGTGCAGAAATAGGCAAAGAGACCAACTGAACAGAATAGAAAGCTCCAAAACAGACCTATGCCAATGTAGAACTTGAGAATATATGTATCTTGAATATATATATACTCATACATATATATCTCAAATATATATCTCTATGTAGGCGTTTAACATGTATAAAATACATATACATTTATAAATATGTATATTTGAGAAATATATCTCAAGTTTACATATTATAAAAATTATATACTATAAATATATATGATTATATATTATATATTAAGTTTATTATTATAAAAATTATATACTATTTATATAGGTGATTATATACTATAAAAATTATATATTCTGCAATATTTATGTTGTAACTTTTCACATTGCAGGTTTAATGGTGTCAATATTTTTATGGTACATGTATAAAATTTTCCAGCAGATATTTGCCATTAGAAGCTAAGTACTATTTAAAAGTCAGGACTCTGGAACACCTGGGTGACTCAGTCGGTTAAGCATCTGCCTTTGGCTCAGGTCACTATCCCAGGGTTCCGGGATTGAGTCCCTCATCAGGCTCCCTGCTCAGCCAGGAGCCTGCTTCTCCCTCTGCCTGCCACTCCCCCTGCTGTGCATGCTGTCTCTCTCCGACAAATAAATAAAATCTTTAAAAGTCAGAATTCACATGATACAGAATACAGTTGATTTCTTTTTTTTTTTTTAAGATTTTATTTATTTATTTGACAGAGAGAGACAGCCAGCGAGAGAGGGAACACAAGCAGGGGGAGTGGGAGAGGAAGAAGCAGGCTCTCAGCAAAGGAGCCTGATGTGGGGCTCGATCCTAGAAAGCCAGGATCACGCCCTGAGCCAAAGGCAGACTCCTAACAACTGAGCCACTCAGGTGCCCCAGAATACAGTTGATTTCTTATTCAAGTTTCTGTATCAAGTCAAAACTGGCTATTTGATGCTGGCATTTTTGCACACCAGTTCTTCTTACTTTCTGAGTATCATGTGACTATCTATATACATACCTTTCTCAGTAAAGCGCTCTGAGTGTGTGTATATATGTGAATGACAGAGGTAAAACTGTGGATCACTGGAAAAACAATGGACCAATCTCAATAAATGGTCTTAGACAACGGTTAAGGAAATGGAAAACAATAAATTTGGATCTTGTTCTAGGTCTAGACAGGGCCTAAGATGGTGATTCTTGTTCAAATGACCTTTTGGGGGACTGCTTTCGGGAATATGGGAATGAAGGCAGCATAGGGCAGGGGGAAAGCTAGTAGGAATATGGTCTCAGCTGAAGACTAGCTTCAGTATAATTTCAAGGGAAAGCTCTAGAACACAAATTGTACCATTAGATTAAGTTGAACACTGTAACAGCAGTTGGCCTTTTGAAGTGATGTCAGTTATTGGCCTCCCTCTGTCCTTGAGGGTAGGAGTAGGAGACTTCTAGCAAGCTGGCTCCTGTTAGGCCTGTACTTCTTCAGAGAAGGGGGCAGCTGAAAGTTATCTGCCAGCACTCACGTCAGGTTGGGGAATGGGTATACTGGCTAGATGAAGTGAATTCATTTCATTTCCCCCACTAGTACAGATAGGGAAGAGTGACAACTGTTCTGACTTGCCTGACCTTCCAGGTTTTGGTGCCCAAATTCCCAAATCCTGGGAAACCCTTCTGGACACACAAAAAATCCTGGTCTACGATGAGTGTGGAAGATAGGGGGAAAAGTACAAAACCCATCTGTATGACAGCCCAAAAAATAGGGGCTGAAAGCAACCACACCACTTTTAGTGTCAAATAGATATAGTGTAGATTCT
>NW_024426552.1:64904812-64938184 GCF_017311325.1 Ursus maritimus | reverse complement strand
AAGCATTCTGCAAGGTTGTAAATAGAAGTTATATATAAATCAATTTCATTCTTATGCATGAGAATAAATATATTGACTTTTTTACCATTACAATAGCATCACCAAAAAAATAAAGTGACTAGAAATAAGTTTAACAAAAGATGTATAGAAATTTAATGAAAAAAATAATAAAATGTTATTCAAAGGCATTAAAGAAAATCTAAATAAATGGAGAGATATACTATATTGTCATCAAATGTATAAAACTCAATATAATAAAGATCTCTATTCTCCAAAAATAAATCTTATCAATACAATTTTAATCAAAACCATAAGATTTTCTTCATAGAAATTGATGGAGTACTTTTAAAATTTATATTAAATAAAATGGCCCAAGAAGAGCCAAGGTAATTTTAAAAAAGAAAAACAAAGAAGAGGTGACTTAACTAAAACATATCATGACTTATTATACAACTATAGTAATTATGATGTGTTATTGGTGCAGAAATAGGCAAAGAGACCAACTGAACAGAATAGAAAGCTCCAAAACAGACCTATGCCAATGTAGAACTTGAGAATATATGTATCTTGAATATATATATACTCATACATATATATCTCAAATATATATCTCTATGTAGGCGTTTAACATGTATAAAATACATATACATTTATAAATATGTATATTTGAGAAATATATCTCAAGTTTACATATTATAAAAATTATATACTATAAATATATATGATTATATATTATATATTAAGTTTATTATTATAAAAATTATATACTATTTATATAGGTGATTATATACTATAAAAATTATATATTCTGCAATATTTATGTTGTAACTTTTCACATTGCAGGTTTAATGGTGTCAATATTTTTATGGTACATGTATAAAATTTTCCAGCAGATATTTGCCATTAGAAGCTAAGTACTATTTAAAAGTCAGGACTCTGGAACACCTGGGTGACTCAGTCGGTTAAGCATCTGCCTTTGGCTCAGGTCACTATCCCAGGGTTCCGGGATTGAGTCCCTCATCAGGCTCCCTGCTCAGCCAGGAGCCTGCTTCTCCCTCTGCCTGCCACTCCCCCTGCTGTGCATGCTGTCTCTCTCCGACAAATAAATAAAATCTTTAAAAGTCAGAATTCACATGATACAGAATACAGTTGATTTCTTTTTTTTTTTTTAAGATTTTATTTATTTATTTGACAGAGAGAGACAGCCAGCGAGAGAGGGAACACAAGCAGGGGGAGTGGGAGAGGAAGAAGCAGGCTCTCAGCAAAGGAGCCTGATGTGGGGCTCGATCCTAGAAAGCCAGGATCACGCCCTGAGCCAAAGGCAGACTCCTAACAACTGAGCCACTCAGGTGCCCCAGAATACAGTTGATTTCTTATTCAAGTTTCTGTATCAAGTCAAAACTGGCTATTTGATGCTGGCATTTTTGCACACCAGTTCTTCTTACTTTCTGAGTATCATGTGACTATCTATATACATACCTTTCTCAGTAAAGCGCTCTGAGTGTGTGTATATATGTGAATGACAGAGGTAAAACTGTGGATCACTGGAAAAACAATGGACCAATCTCAATAAATGGTCTTAGACAACGGTTAAGGAAATGGAAAACAATAAATTTGGATCTTGTTCTAGGTCTAGACAGGGCCTAAGATGGTGATTCTTGTTCAAATGACCTTTTGGGGGACTGCTTTCGGGAATATGGGAATGAAGGCAGCATAGGGCAGGGGGAAAGCTAGTAGGAATATGGTCTCAGCTGAAGACTAGCTTCAGTATAATTTCAAGGGAAAGCTCTAGAACACAAATTGTACCATTAGATTAAGTTGAACACTGTAACAGCAGTTGGCCTTTTGAAGTGATGTCAGTTATTGGCCTCCCTCTGTCCTTGAGGGTAGGAGTAGGAGACTTCTAGCAAGCTGGCTCCTGTTAGGCCTGTACTTCTTCAGAGAAGGGGGCAGCTGAAAGTTATCTGCCAGCACTCACGTCAGGTTGGGGAATGGGTATACTGGCTAGATGAAGTGAATTCATTTCATTTCCCCCACTAGTACAGATAGGGAAGAGTGACAACTGTTCTGACTTGCCTGACCTTCCAGGTTTTGGTGCCCAAATTCCCAAATCCTGGGAAACCCTTCTGGACACACAAAAAATCCTGGTCTACGATGAGTGTGGAAGATAGGGGGAAAAGTACAAAACCCATCTGTATGACAGCCCAAAAAATAGGGGCTGAAAGCAACCACACCACTTTTAGTGTCAAATAGATATAGTGTAGATTCTTTGACGTCTATAGTTACTATCTTGCTGTTTCCCACCCCCCCCACCCCGGCCATTGATGTTGGTAACCGTGATTTGCAGTTCACAACAATCATCATCCACTGTTGCATCATTCTGAAGGATATGACTTAAGTGTGCAGTGTAAGTGTGTTGTAATCAGAAGCATTAGCAGTCCATCTTTGGCTTTGCCTGTGGGTTAATTGCTGTGCCTCGTACAAGTTGAATTTTTTTTAACACTGTGAATGTTGTGACCATATTTTATAAGAGTGGCGATAATGAAGATGAGAATGGTTATAACACCACCAACAGCATGACCCAGATATCACTGCAAAAGAAACCCAAATGACTGTGTAATGTTGATGACCAATGGAAGACAATATAACTGGATTAGGAAGGTAAATAACAAAAACAGAGCATACTGCACAATATGCAGGGAAGAATTTCGGATTGGCTATAGTGGAGAAGATGTGAAAGTGCATATGGACACTGAATCTTACAAGTCTGGAATAAGAGAGACAAGTACTTCAGAATCAATCAAAAGTTTTTTAGTTTCTCAAAGATACCAATGCTCAGCTGAAAATAGCTGCCGAATTAGCTTGGGCTATCACATGAACCAGTGAGCATTACTGTATGGTACCTTTGACTGCTCTATGGAACTGAATAAGGTTACATTTCCTGATTCAAAACAAAACAAAACAAAACTCCCCTCTAGCTCTTAAGGCAATTTGACCTGAAAAATGGGAGTTTCAAATTGGCTTCTTACTGTCTATTAAGATTTTAAATGAAACCATATACACAAAACAAAGGGTGTTCTATCTTGTTCAAAGACAAAGTAGACTTGGCTCATTTATCTGCTTTCAGTGCAAATGTTAATTTTGACAAATTCTATTCAGTCTCTAAACTTCCAAAGAAAATGAAACAATGTCATCTGTGAAACACCTTAGACGTAATACTGCTAAAAAGAAAGGATGTGGTTTGCTTACCTGGGATATGGAGGTTTTCATAATGGAAGTGTTTGGTCATTTCAGTTTCCTTAAAATGTGCAGAAGCATTTGATTTAATTTTTGACTTTACAGAAATGGAAGGAGATAGCTACCTGAAACATGTGCCTACAAGATGACTATCATTGGGGTGCCTGGCTGGCTCAGTCGGTAGAGCATGCGGCTTTAATCTCAGGGTTGTGAGTTAAAGCCCCATGTTGGGTATAGAGATTACTTAAAAAAATAAGTAAGTAAATAAATAAAACCACATTATATATATGTGTGTGTATGCATATATATGTATATACATGTGTGTGTATGTATATATATATATACACACACATACATAACAAACATATGTATATATGTAACAAATGACTATCATTGTTGCTAGCCATAGAAAATATGTTAAAATCATGGCCTGCCATAAAATCATATTTTCAAAGTATGGAAAAAGAAGAATGTCCTGCTTCAATTTGGCAATATGTTGAGCATGAGAATGGAGAGGACTACAGTGAAACAGAAATAAACATGCTGGTTCTCTAAAACTGTCTGATAATCCTTGAAGAAGGCATGAGGAATCTAGCAAAAGATGAACCAACTGCACGGGAGTTATTCAATGTTATGTTAGATTGAGTCAAAAACTCAAACAGATTAAAAAAAAAGATGAATTTTTGGGGAAATAAACTATTTCAGAACTTTTTAAGAAGTCGCTAAAAAAGAGGGCACGACACGGTCGATTAAGCACCCAACTTTTGCTTTCCACTCAGGTCGTGATCTCAAGGTTGTGAGATGGAGCCCTGTGTCAGCTCTGTGCTTAGCACGGAGGAGTGGGTCTGAGACGCTCCCTTTCCCTCTGCTCCTCCCCTTGCTTGTGCACACGCTCTCTCTCTCTTTAAAATAAACAAATAAATTTTTTTTGTTTTGTTTTTTAAAGATTTTATTTTTTTATTCGACAGGATAGAGACAGCCAGTGAGAGAGGGAACACAAGCAGGGGGAGTGGGAGAGGAAGAAGCAGGCTCATAGCGGAGGAGCCTGATGTGGGGCTCGATCCCATAACGCCAGGATCACGCCCTGAGCCAAAGGCAGACGCTAAACTGCTGTGCCACCCAGGCACCCCTAAAATAAACAAATAAATCTTAAGAAAAAAAAGAAGTCCCTAAAAAAAGGCAACCAAGTTAAGCAGAACTTTTTGAATTTCTTTACTAAAACTGTACACTTACTTGGAAGCTAACTTCAATTTCACAAGTTTAAATTACTTTTGTGTTTTAAAAGCATTTTCCCTGGGGAAAAGAGGTTTAACTTATGATGACATACAATGTGCTTCAGAGTGTTTTTAAAATGATGAGCAGTTTGGATAGGAACAGCTTACATGATTAATTTAGAGAGGCAAAGAACCTAACTGACAAACATCCGGCTTACCAAAGCAAGTCTGTAGACACAAAGTAGGTAGACACAAAGGTAGACACTTCGGAGAGCTAGAAACAAATCCCTACAAATTTAGAAATGTGCTGTGCTAGTAAATAAAATCCTAAGTATTCTGTGCTCAAACACTTTCATTGAGAGAATATATATTCACTTTAACCATTATGTTAAAAAAAAAAGAAAGACGTCCTAAAGGCCCCAGGCAGTTCAGAGTATTAATGGAAAAGGAAATAAAGAATAAAAAATTCCCATTGTATCATTGAACAGAAAGAAACATATTGCTTTTTAATTTAATATAGGTAATATCTGTTTAATTAGGTCTACTGCATTTACATTCTCCTTTAAAAAATTCTTACATTTATGTATCTTAAGAATATAGACTAATAGGGCCCACAAAATTTAAATATGCAAAAAAGAGTTAAAACAGTTAAAATAAATTGCTGTACCAGAGCACAGAAAAGAACATAAAGATATTACATTATAAAAATATTAGGGCGTCTGGGTGGCTCAGTCAGTTAAGTGCCTGCCTTCAGGTCATGATCTCAGGGTCCGGAGAAAGAGCCCTGCATCATGCTCCCTGCTCAGTGGGAAGTCTGCTTCTCATTCTCCCTCTGCCCCTCCCCCCAATTTGTGCTTGTGCACATGCTCTCTCTCTCTCTCAAATAAAAAAAATAAAAAACTTAAAAAATTTTTATATGCCCAACTCTTGATTTCAGCTCAGATTATGATCTCAGGGTTGTGAAATCAAGCCCCATGTTGGGCTCTGCACTGGGCATGGAGCCTGCTTAAGATTCTCACTCCCTCCCTCTGACCCTCCCCCTTTTTCAAAAATTGTTATATTTTTCTCACATGTTATTTGCTTAATTATAATTAGTCTTCCTATTATTGCTAGTTGCCACTTTCAGCTAGTCCTATTGCTATTTTAAGTAATAGCATTAATGTAATGGAAAAGAAATAGAATATATAATTTCAAGTAAATACATGTTTTTATATTAAAGTAATAACATATGTGTATAATCATATTATCATTTATTTTCACACCTATCAGATTGGCAAAAAAAAAAAAAAAAGCCAGACATTTTCAAATGTTAGCAAGGATGTTTAGAAAAGAGAATCTTATATATTGCTTGTGGAGTATAAATTGGTACAACCACTTTGTGAAATCTTCTTGCGATATTCAGTATATTAGTTTTCTATTGTTGTGTAACAAATTACCAGAAACCTAGTGGCTTAAAACATATTATCTCACAGTTTCTGTGGCCCAGAAGTCTAGGCACAGCTTGACTGTTTCATTGGCTCAGGGTCTCACAAAGTTGCAATCAAGGTATAAGTCAGGCTGTCTTCTCATCTGGAGGCTTGACTGGGGAAGTGTCACTTCCAAGCTCTCTCAGGTTGTTGGCAGAATTCATTTCCTCATGGTTGTAGGACTGAGGGCCCTGGCTTCTTACTGGCTGTCAGCTGGAGGCACTCAGGTCCTAGAAGCCATCAGTAGTTCCCTGGCACATGACCCTCTCCTTTGGCAGTTCACAGCATGACAGCTCACTTCTTCAAGCCCATTAGGAGCATGTCTAGCCCCAGCCTGCTAAAATGAAATGTAATCATGGGACTAACATTCCATTATCTTTGCCATATTCTATTGGCTAGAATTAAGTCAAAGGTCCCACTCACACTTGAGGGGTAGGGATTAATACGGCAACACTAGGGGACAAATATCATGGGGCCATCTTAGAATTCTGCCTACCACAGCTAGTGAAATTAAAGAGGTAGTATCCTAGGATCTAGCAGTTTCCCTATATACACAAAGATGTGCGCAAAAATGCTCATAGCAGTATTGTTCGTAGTGGCAAAACTATTGTTCTACAATTTTAAAATTTCTCAAACTACAAAAAGATAAAGCCAGAGAGATATTCACTAATAAAACATGTTGTGTGGTAGGATGACATTTTTGTAAAAGTAACATATACATAAGAATTTTGCTTCAGCAATGGCCTACTGTTGTCAAACAAATCCTCCCACCACTGAGAATAACTGGACAAAATATAAAAACATTAAGGCATGAAGGAGTCACAAGGCAGTGAGAATTTGTGGGTCCAAGATCTGGAAGAAAACGGAAGCCATAAGGCTGACATTTGCATCACTGTTCCACCTGAGGTGATTGCTAAGTCTGAAAGCAGTGGCTGAGAAACTGAGTAGAGCTTTTGGCTGTCTCATGGGCCTGAGGAAACTGGGCCCAGAAAGAGAGTCTGGGCCAAGGAAGAAGGGCCCTAACTAGGAGTAAGGGTGAAATGGAAAGAAACTAGTTTTCACAAGACTAAAGTCCAGCTCTGAATAATCTTAGTTCCTGATTGGAATAAAGTGATCTCTCCTCTTATGCTAAGTGAAATAAGTCAAGCAAAGAAAGGCAATTATCATATGGTTTCACTCATTTATAGAACATAAGGAATAGCAGGGAGATAGGTAGGAGAAGGAAGGGAAGAATGAAGGGGGGGTAAACACAAGGGGGAATGAAGCATGAGAGACTATGGACTCTGGGAAACAAACTGAGGGTTTCAGAGGGGAGGGGCAGGTGGGGGATTGGGATAGGCCGGTGATGGGTATTAAGGAGGGCGTGTATTGCATGGAGCACTGGGTGTTATACGCAAACAATGAATCATGGAACACTACATCAAAAACTAAGAATGTACTGTATGGTGACTAACATAACAGAATAAAAAATTTTAAAAAAAGTTTTCTCTCCTCAGTTTACCCGTGATCAGGTATACTTGCCCCTAAGTCTCTCCCTTAGAACACCTTCCTTTCCCTAGTCCCCTTGCTCAAACTCAATTCACCCTAAAAAACACACTGTTCACCAGTGGAGAATGCTGATGCGGCAGGAAGAGATTCAGGACAAATGAAAATTTCATAGCCTAGGATTCAGTTAGTGTGTGGTCCTCCCTCCCACACTTATAAATGAATTAAGCTACCAGATTTCTTTCACGTTGCTTCTCTGCCAGTGCTTTAAAACAATTTGATAAACCATGTCACATATGAGACTTTCTATTCTGTGACCTCGGCTTGGCTGGCTTCAGTCCTTCTTTTTTGAAAGCACTGTTCAAAAAGAATTCCATCAAATTTAACAGTAACAATTATTTGTCCAAACTTTCGTTTGCGAGCACTTGGGAGTGAAGCAACTATTTATGTTTTACTTAATTTCTTAGTTATTTTTGATACTTCTCATACATTATCAGGCAAAAGGGAAGGGAGAGAACAACAGCAAAACACCCAAAAGCCTCTTCACACGTGCTGCCTGTGAATGCCTTAGACAAGGGCACTGACTTTTAACACTTTTACAATACTCCCTCAGCCTTCACTCATTCCATCGTTTATTTGATAAACGTGTATTAGGTACAAACTGTATTAGAGGCTAGTCATGGACAGGTGAGGCGAGGCGGGGCCTTCCACTTAGGAAGAGCTGTGATGACAGATTTGTACACATAACTTTGCAATTCAACCTAAGTACCGTCCCACGGTCACCCCACCACGATTCTCCAACCTTTGCCATTGACTGCGAATCTCCTCCTCAGTAAGATCTTCCCGATCCCCGACTGTTCACTGGTTCCCCCTAGCCGCTAGGACTTCCAGGGAAAGACGGGTAGAAAACTACACTTCCCGTTAGCCTCTGCAGCGGGGCAGCAGAAGGAAGTGCGCAGGCGTGCGGGCCGGCCCCCGCGCGCAGGCGCACTGCGAACGCCCGCTGAGCTGGGTCTCGCTGCTGGGTGCGCGGCGGCGGAGAGCGAGGCCTGGTGAGCACCGGCGCTGGCCGGCTGTTAGAGCTCGTGCGCGGGAGAGGTACGGCGGGCCGGCAAGCGAGCGAGCGGCTAACCCCAGCATCGGCACCGGGATCGGTTGCCTTGAGCCTGGTGAGTGCGGGGCCCCGTGGCTCTGGCCCCTCCCCCTCTCACTGGCGGATCCGGCAGTCCTCGGCGGGACCTGGGAGAGGCCCCGGGGCGAGGGCGGGCGCCGGCCGGGCTCGCGTTCCTGGGCCCGGGCGCTCGCGGAGCGTCCGTGCGTCACGGTCCCGGCTGCCCTAACGGCCGCGCGGCCGGCGGAGGGGAGGGTGGGGGTGGGGAGCGCTGGTGTGATCGCCATCGGGAACGCCGGTCCAGGCGAGGCGGGGCGGGGCGGCGCGGCGAGGCGGCGGGGCTGGAAGCGGCGCCGGGGACTGCGGGGCGCCGAGGCAGCGGGGCGGAGAGGAGGCGAGCGCTGAGCCTGCGCCGCGGCCCGGCGCGAGCGGGCGGGCGGGGGGCGGGGGTGGGCAGCGCAGAGTGCTGGGACTGAGGCAGGAGGGAGCAGGGGGCGCGTGTAGAAATCCTGATGGAGGTTGGAAGGGACCGTCTCGGGAATTCACAAGTTACAGCCCTAGCCGGAGCCGGTGGTTGGGAGGGAGGGGGGCGGGGGTGGAGACGGACGGCTGCAGTTTACAGATGTCATAACAACATGGGCCTGAAGCGGCTGACCGGGGTGTGGTAATTATAGGAATCACAGAACTTCGTCTGCATATAGTGTAAGTGGTTATGCGAGGGAAACTGCTAAGTATTAGATGAAGCGAAAATGGGAGGAGAAAACCGAAGGATGACTGGAGCCAGGGAAGTCGTTTTGAAGGAATGTTTTAGGTTGGAAAGGAAGTATTTAATGTGCCACTTTTAAGGGAAAGATTTCAAAATCATTGATTTTTTAAGTTTTAAATTCAGAATAAACAATTTGAAGTTTTTTTAAAACATGCTAATAAATAATATTCCTAACTTTTTCAGTCCTTTTTTCCTTTAAGAAACAGTTCCTTCAAAACCCCTGTTTCTCAGCAGTAGATGAGTAAGTGATTTTCCCCTCTCTTGTTGCTTTCAGGCTCATTCTTGACATTAACTTGTTCTTGTATTTGGAATATTTTGAAACGGATCCGGAAGTTGTTTCCCCTTCAAAATTGAGATGAAATTTTAACTTTACAAAGGAAAGTGATAATGAAGTTTATTGTATTTTTACTGAAATCATTTATTCTTGGGGGGCACTGTGTATACCTGATTGTAAGATGGAGGACTTCAGAGAAAGGAATGAACATTTGAGCCCCTTTCCAGGTATTGTGCTGAATACCCAGGGATAGTAAAACATCTAATCCTCACAGTAACTTTGAAGTAGATGTTAATTTTTTTGATTCTACCGACGAAAATGTAAAGGCCAGAGAAGTTGAATAACTTACCTAAGGTTTTCCAGCTCTTGTTGGAACCAGTCTTAGAACCCAAGATCACTGCCGTTTTAAGAATTATTTCTCAAAAAAAAAATTATTTCTCCTCTTCTTTCATACTTCTTCGTTGTATGTTTTAATGTTCATTCAGTGAATACTTAGTGATTGTGTGCTCTGAGACTAGAAACACAGATATGGCCAAAACACTTCACTATGTCATGGAAGTGATAGTCTGGAGGGTTAGACTAACATAATGAATACAGATATTAACTGCATGGAATTTTATCAGTTGTTATAATTGAGCAGGAACTGTAATGTACTCTAGTAAACAGCAGAGGAAGTTCAAATGGAATCAGAGGAGCCTTGAGGAATTCACAGTCTAGTAGAGAAACAAAACATATAGAAACCTAGAATAAACTAAATGACAGAAGTAAAAACCTCACCTGAAGTCAGTATACTTGCATTTTGTTACTTTAGGTCCTCTTCAGAGACGTGTGATTTAAAATTATGGACATTGACTTTTATCTAGGATTGGTACATAATAAAAGACAACATGAGGCACCTGGGTGGCTCAGTCGGTTAAGGTTAAGCTCTGCCTTCCGCTAGGGTCTTGATCCCAGGGTCCTGGGATGGAGCCCCACATTCGGCTCCTTGCTTAGCAGGGAGCCTGCTTCTCCCTCTCCCTCTGCCTGCTGCTCCCCCTGCTTGTGCTCTCTCTGTCAAATAAATAAAATCTTAAAAAAAAAAAAAAGACACATGAAAAAGTCTTTGTTGCCATCCAACACACTTTCTAATTTATCTATTGGTCCTTATAAAGTAGATACTACAGAGACAAAATTCTTTTTAAGACAAATTGATAGATGTTTTTTATTTTAAACAAATGACCGCTTTTCTTAGGTCATTTGTGTTTTGTAAGCCATCCTGTTGCTCTTTACACTTTGACTGTCAGGGGGTTCAGAGCTGTGTCCAATTTTTGTAATTTTCTTTAGCCTCAACTACGTTATAAACTATACCAGATAGTTTAGAATTTCTTTCAGTTGTTTCCTGGACTATTTTCTTTGTTCTTTGTTGCTCTCAATTTAGTTTCTACCTTTTCCCTTTCATTTGAGATTAAGGATTATATCTTGTTTTTAGCTCCATTGTTTTAGCACACTGTTTGCTAAATTAATGATTGTCTTGATGATTTATGATGTTTGTTTTAAGTCTGTCAGATTGTTTTTAGACATCTATATGAATACTTTGTATAAAAGCAATTAAGACTTTGGGCCATGCAAGTAAAAGTGACTTGACCTAGTGATAAAGGTAATTCCCTATTACTCAAAAGTCTTTGTTTTAAGATTGCTATACTCTGCAGGTATTATGAATTCAGCTATAATAATGGAAGAAAACGTTGGAAATGGTAAACAATTCAATTAGCTGATTGGGGCTGATTTCACTGTGTTCTTGCTGCAGTAAGCAGGAGATGGCCCCAGGCCAACGAGGGGCCAGATAGGGCCTGCATTAGAAAATTTTGAGGCCCTGCAGTGAAAGAGCAGGGATGAAGACTGATGGAACGTGCAGTACTGTTTTTGTTTTTGTCTTTAAAAGATGTTACAACCCCACAAAACACAGATCGAAGTGATAAAATGTTTCTGACCTAGTATAGTAGATTAATTAGGACAGTTCTTGAAAGCAGGCAATAATCCAGAATGTGGATAATAGGGATAATCTTCTTCACATAACAAGAATAATGCTGCCCTTCATATACAAAGATAAGTCTGCTTACTCATCGTGATTGATTTTCCAGCATGAGGAGGGATATGTGCTGAGTTGTCCATGAGTCTCTGTATTCTGACCAACAAGGCAGCTTGGGGCCAGAATGGGGGCTTGTAGCTAGGGAACAGAAAGACAGGCAGGAGGGACTGACATCTGTTGATGGATCAAGCATTACATTAAGTATTTTCACTTAATTATCCTTGCAGAACCACTTTGAGGAGGTGGTTACATGTACAGGGGTGGTTAGGTAACTTGCCCTACTTCACATAGTACGTGATGGAGCTGGAATTCAAACAGGGCTATTTGTACTATGTTCACATCAGCCACTGAAGCTTGATTTTGTGTTGGTTTTGCAATTTAGTCTCCCAAGCAGAACAAACTAGGTGTAGTTCATTTAGCATCATGAAATGATACTGTGAAGATCTAATTTACTAAAAGCTGAAGAAAGACTGTTCAAGTCCTTGCTTTATTGCCATTAAAAATACATTTTTTAAATTAGAATACCTGTATAAAAACAACTGCCGCCTGTCCTAGTCCCTGCACTTTTAGAGCCCCTCCTTTTTTAAAGTAGGCTCCATGCTCTCATGACTCTTGAGTACAAAACCTGAGCTGAGATCAAGAGTCAGATGCTTAACTGATTGAGCCACCCAGGTACCCCTAACTCTTTTTTTAAAATCTGTTTACTCTCATATTAATAATTTGCTTCTGTTGCTTTTTCTTGATATAGCAATTTCAGGCATTATCTATTGACTTTCCTCCATGTATACGTACTGCCTCTCCCATCCTCCCAATATTGACATAGTTCTTTATTAAGTCAATATTCAGAGTGTTTACAGAATTATAGCTATGTAAATATTCACAGCTGAACCATGTAGTGTTTTATGATGTCATTTCTTCTGTTAACCAATTTGTGTTTTTCCAGGAGTTAATACTTTTTTTCCCTCCCTTCATTTCCTGAGATAGCTGTCCTGGAACTCTCCGCCCTTTTAATGCAGTCTGGACTGGTTACTTTTTAGGCCTACTTGCCACCTGTTATCCTGGAACTTCTCTTTACATGACTCTTAAAATTCTCTTTGCCTCTCTTCTATATTGGGTCTCCTGTTTCCCATATTTTCTTAGCCTCCTGAGAAAGGATACTGGGGAAGTAAAAACTTTCTGAGTGCATGATTGAAATAAATCTCTATTCTGTCTTAACATTTCATCAATAATTTGGCTGGGTATAAAATTGTAGGCTTAAAAAGTTTGGAATCATAGCTTGTTTTCTTGCATTCCAGTGTTGCTGTTGAAGTCCAAAACCATTCAGATTCTTTCTTTGTGACCTTCCCATCTTTCTAGAAACTTTTCGGATATTATTTTTAACCCCTGAAATTTCATGATAATGTGCCTAGATAGGTTTTGTTTGGTGTTTTGTTTTGTTTTGTTTTTTTAGGGCACTCCATGGATGCTTACAAACTGGAAATTTGTGTCCTTTAGTTCTGGAAAAACATTTTTTACTATTTTTTGGACTTGAGGTAAAAAATTTTTTTAAGTTAATTATGCTTCTCAGTTCTTGATGTACGATCATCAGACCGTACAGGGTTCTCTTTAAATTTTCCTTTCGTTTCTAAGCCCTACTTCCCCATTACCGTTTTCAGCAGGTATCCACTGCATTGTGATTGATATATTTCTTGATTGTATATGAATCATTGAATCACGGTGAAATATGTCGTGGTGTGTGTGTATTTAGTTTATGTATTATGTTATAGACCTTGTTCTGTTTCTTACTTTTTTTGACTCAGCATTGTTTTGGAGACCTTTTTGTTTTGTGTACATACAGTTGGTATAATTTCCTAATATACATCTACCACATTTTATTTTTCTTTCCTACCTTTCTGGCATCAGAAATACACTGTGGTAAATACACTCTTACTTGTATATTATTATGGATCTGTGTGAGAAGTTCTCTGGGATATATACCTAGGAGTGGGGTTCCTGGGTCATAGAATAGTTTATGTGCTCACTAGACCTACAGGAGGGTTGTTGTTTGCCCACATCTCTGTCAGTACTTGGTTTTATTCAGCTTTCTAGTATTTGCCAGTCTGTTGGATATAAAGTAGGTATCTTATTTCAGTTTACATTCTCTGATTACTAGTGCGTTTGAGCATCTCTTGTATCCATTCAGGTTTTCCCTTTTGAAAATTGTTTCGCTCTTAGTTTCTCTTTCCTTTGGGTTGCTGTCTTTCTTTTTGATTGCAGAAGTTCCTTGTGGAATTTAGATTTGAACCATCTGTTGATTTTAGGCTTGGAAAATATATTCTCTAAGCCTATCGTTTTTCTGTTAATTTTGTTTATAGTGTCTTTCATTGAATGGGTATTCTAAATTTGATGCCTTGTTTCTTTGATAATCTCTTCCTCATCAGTTTTTTTGTTCGCTGTTGGGATTTGTATTATTTGGGTATTGGAACTCATAGGTTGTTCTTTTATTTTTATTTGATGTTTTTAAAAGATTTTATTTATTTGACAGGGAGAGAAAGAGTAGAAGCAGGGGGAGCGGCAGGGAGAGGGAGAAGTATACTTCCCACTGATCAGAGAGCCTGTTGTGGGTCTTGATCCGAGGACCCTGGGATCATGACCTGAGCTGAAGGCAGTCGCTTAACCGACTGAGCCACCCAGGTAACCCCTCATAGGTTGTTCTTTTAATTCTCTTTTTTTCCCCTCTTACTTTCCATCACTTAGTCTTTTTTGTTCTGCTTCCTAAGAAATTTCCTCAGTGTTAACTTCCAAACTTTCTATTGAGTTTTTAATTTCTATCCACATTTTAATTTTCTTAGAACTCATTCTATGTTATAGTATCTTTATATTATTTCATAGGCACTATAAGCCTTTTGAAGATTTTAATGATTTTTTTTTTTTAGTTTTTCTTTTCCCCCCTTTTGCTCTGTTTCTTTTAAGTTCCTTTTTTTTGTTTCTATTGCCGTCTTTTCTCTATAGAGGCTTTCCCCAACCATAATCTTACATGGCTGTCCATTCGTATTTAAGAGTGAATTGCCAGAAACTGAACTGAAAACTCTATAGGTGTGACTTGTTAAAGGTGGCCATTTATGGGAGGAGGGGACGCTCATAGGTCTTTTCTCTTGGGCTGGTCAGTTTCCTTGAGAAAGAGAACCTCCAGTCTCTTGAGGGCAGGTACACCTGGCTGCTATGTTTTGAGAACCTATCTTAGAAAAAGAGCTGGGGTTTTCATCGTTCATTGTGTTCGTGTAATCCTGTTTTCTGTGTGGCATTTCACTCCCAACTTACTGTACTGGAGACCTCCATTTTGGAGTCTCTTTAGTTTGATTTCTTTAGAGTAATTCTCTCCACAAGTGTAGGGTGGGCGAGGGATGGTTGCCTGGTTCTGAACAGTGGGGGAGGAAAGCAGGCTGTGATGACTGTTCTGTAGACTTTGAGCTAACCTTCTAGTTTTGCTCCCTCAACCTTCAGAGATGCCTGTGAAGCCTTCTGCTTGTGGGCAGTGTGAATCCGCTCCTTTGCAAGTGCTTAGGCTTTAGAGTTCTCCGCTTTGCTGGTATAATACCATTTGACCATCTGTTTTATATTTTCTAACAAAGGTTTGACATCTTATCATATGTGATCCTCTCCTTTTCTCTCTATCCTGTGGGTCATTCCTTTAAAAAAAAAAGTTATAATTTTAGTGTTGATCAGTCTACCAAATTTACCATTTTATTTCTTTATATGGACTTTTAAAAAAAATTTTAAGTACAGTTGAAACAATATTAAATTAGTTTGTAAGCTCTTTATTTTCTGGTCTGTTCATTCTTTTCACAGCATTTGATGGACTGCTGTATGCTCACTCCTATGTGTAGTGTTGAAGATTCAAATCAAAATATCTGAGGGGGACCTGGCTGGCTTGGTTGGTGGAGTATGCAGCTTTTGATCTCAGGGTTGTGGGTTCAAGTCCCATGTTGTGTGTAGAGATTACTTAAAATCTTAAAAAAATTAAAATTTCTGGGCATCGAGTTGTTAATATATCTTGGGAGGAACGGTACATCCTGTATGTGCCGCTGCTTAATTTGATATTTCAGTAATGAATATGAATTGGATTAAGGCAAGTTTGTGGTTTGTCTTTTTTAACATGAGGGAACTCGTTACACCATTTTTGGGAAAGATTTCTTAAAAAAAAAAAAATAATCCAAGGGGCTCCGGGTGGCTCAGTCAGTGAGTGGGAGTGTGGACTCTTGATTTTGGCTCAGGTCATGATCTCAGGGTCCTGGTATTGAGCCCTGCCTCTGACTCTGCATTCAGCTAGGAGTCTGCTCTCTCCAGGATTCTCTTCCTATCCTTCTGTCCCTTACCTTCCCCTATCCTCCCAATGGGCATGTGTTCATGGGCTCTCTCTCTCTTTAAAGATTTTATTTATTTATTTGAGAGAAGGAGACAGCATGAGCAAGGGGAGGGAGAGCAAGGGGAGCAAGAGAGAGAAGCAGCGGGAGAGGGAGAAGTGGACTCACCCCTGAGCGGGGAACCTGACGCAGGCAATCAGGACCTGAGTTGAAGGCAGATGTTTAACCGACTGAGCCATCTAGGTGCCCCTCTCTCTCTTAAATAAATCTTTAAAGAAAAACTAAAAAAATAAAAATTAAAAAAATCCAACTACATAAAAGGGAAGAGGTAGTTTTAAAGTATTCCATCAGAACTTTGATGAAATAGCAAAACATTGAGTTGATAAAATTCTAGCCAAAGGTAACGAAATGCAGTGTTTTCAGTGTTTTAGGTAGGCTGGGAAGCTTCACTGTGGTAAATATATGCTTTCAGCTCTACTTTTTGAAAGTTTTTCTTATTGTATAAATAGTATATTGCTTACTATAGAAAATTTGGAAGATATAGAAAAATAATATTAACTTGCTCTTAAAATTTTTGTATACCACTTTAAGTTATGAAGTATTTTTAAAGGTATAGAGAAAATATAAGTTGGGTTTTTGTTCCCAACATCCGGATTTTTCATATGTTAGTATTTTCTCATTTCTCAGTATGTTGTCATTTCCATAACCAAGCCCTCATTTTGGAATTTTTAGGTTTACAATTTTTCACTGTAACAATCATATTGCAGTGAACAGTCTTATACATAACTGCTAATTTTGTTTCCTTTGGGTATATTCCAAAAGTGGAATTACTGAATCCTAGGGTATGGATTTCTAAAATCCTTAGTAAATATTTTCCTTTAAACGTTTGGCTATTGAGGTCTTTGGGGAACGTTGAAAGTTGGGAACCCATAGATACTGGAAGGTGAGGTCAGAATTCAGGGTCAAAGGTTATAGTCAACTGAATGGAAGAAAGTTTGAAGCTGGGACATGAAAGAAAGTAGGTATTTCTATTAGATTAATGTGGTTAGAGCTATAAGATGGAACCAGAGATGAGACAATGAATCATGTCTGCAGCATTGACTTTTTAGAGGAGAGACTTAAGGCAGTGTTTTTCAGACTTTGCCCCTGCTAGAATGTCATTAAAATAAAGGAACTCTTTGAATTATTTTGTAGGAAAAAAAATGGGTAGGACATTTCCAATTTTACTTTTCTTCTCTAATTTTTATTAAAATCTTTTAAAAGGGCCTGGTACCAACTTGATTAGAAGTTGGTAACAAATGAGTATTAATATTCATAAATGAACTAAAAGCTTTTTTATACTTAAATTCATGTATGCTTATACTTATAAAGCCATAACTTAATTTGTAATCATACTTTTTTGTCATGTTTTCTGATAAAATTATGCTTAATTTATATGATCAATTAAGTAAATTAACTATATTAGCATTTTTTGGTGTCTCACAAAGAATATGTTGAATGTTAAATATTCCAAATTTCTAGTGTATGTTTGGGATTTACTGACTGGGTGGCTTAACTCAGCACACTAAATATATACTGTCTTGAATATAATAAAATATAAAAAGATCTACATTCAGTGTGTTGGGTATAGATTGGTGTAGAATGGAGAGAGTATTTATTGAATCAGTCAAGGCCAAGGGATCTTGTAGGACAAAAGTTCAAATTTGATTTAAGATGTGCTAAAGATTCATTTTAGGGCCTTAGGCATTGAAGTAATACAGTGAAAAAGGTGTTGAGATTAATCTGAGAGCTGTGTGAAGGATGACTTGAAGAGCAGATAGCCTGAGGTTAAGGAGGGGTGGGTTAGAGGTCTTGTGATTATATGGATATAGGAAGACAAGGACCTGGACTAGAACAGTGGCAGTGAGAATAGACAGGAGCAGATAAAATAAAGCACTTTGGATAGAGTAATAAGGAAAACTTGATAATTAAATGGACATGAAGGAGGAAGTAGAAGATTTCATTCTGGAAGAGTAGAGTGCATTTGTATTTCACCACCAATTTTGCATCTCGTTTTTAGTTTTATTGCTTTCTGGGCTTTATTTCCTTAGAAAACATGAAAAATTAGGCATAATGACTTTATTCTAAAGGCTTCTGGTTCCTGAGAGGGTACTTTGAAAAGTTACTGACAGTAACTTAGGTGTTTTAATTAATTGTCTAGGTGATAATATCCTAAAAAATATTTGATTAGGATTAACAAAATTTTTCATACTATTTATTATTCCTCTTATAACCCTCTGTAGATTTTGTTTCATTTCTTTATTATCAAAGTTCCTTGGAATCCAACTTAAGCCTACATTTCAGCTGTATTTTGCATTATTTTTCAGTAAAGCTTTTGCTCCATTATAGTGTTTTTCAGTTGCAGATATATATCAGAATTTACTTGGGAATCTTTGAAAGAAAAAACAAAATACCAGAGACCTAGTATATGCTTCAGACTTACTCATCAAATTCTTTGGAAGGACAGTTGAGGTGTCTGTTTTTTTAAAAAGCTCTCCCACGTGACAGATAAAGTCCCCTTTTTAACCCACAAAGTGGGGGAACCAACCATCAATATGAGTGAATACATATTTAAGATTTTAAAATATAGACTTTATTTTTTAGAGTACTTTTAGGTTCGTAACAAAATTGAATGGAAAGTAGAGTTCCCATGTACCCTACTACCTTCCCCACCATCAACATTTGCATCAGATTGGTACATTTGTTAAAATGGAACCAATACTGGTACATCACTATCATCCAGAGTCCATAGTTTACATTCAGTTTACATTCATTCTTCACATTGTATATCTGTGGGTTTTGACAAATGTATTGTGACAGATATCCACCATTATAGTATCATTCAGAATAGTTTCTAAATGCCCTAAAAATCTTTTCTGCTCTGCTTTTCATCCCTCCCACCCCACAAACCCCTGGCAACCACTGATCTTTTAACTGTTTACATAGTTTTGCCTTTTGTAGAATGTCATATAATTGGAATCATACCCATGTGTTTTTTCAAAAACGTTCTCAATGTGACAGATACCCTGTCCCCCACAAAAAGGCAGGGAGGAGGGTATTATATTAAATAATCAATCTCATTAATGGATACTGGTATAGAAATTTTTCTTTTATGGTTTTTTTTTTAATTGAAGTAGAGTTGACACATTACATTAGTTTCAGGTATACAAGGTAGTGATTCTACAATTCTCTAACTGTGCAGTGCTCACCACAAGTGTAGCTACTGTATGTCACCTTACAACATTGTTACAGTACCATTGACTATTCCCTAGAATAAGTCATCAGTGTGACTTATTCACTCCCTGTCTGAAAGCCTGTATCTGCCATTCCCCTTCACTTCTTTTGCTCATGCCCCCGACTCCTCTCCCCTCTGGCAAACCACCAGTTTGTTCTTCATATTCATGGGTTGGGTTTGCTTTTTGTTTTGTTTGTTTGCTTGCTTTGTTTTTTAGATTCCACATATAAGTGAAATCATAGGGTATTTGTCTTTCTCTGAGTTATTTCACTTAGCGTGATACCCTGTAGGTCCATCTGTGTTGTCACAAAGTGGAAAGATTTTTTTTTTTTTTTTTTGGTGGTAGAGTAATAGTCCGTTGTGTATATATATACACACCATGTCTTTTTTATTCATTCATCTATCGATGGACATTCAAGTTCCTTCCATATCTTGGCTATTGTAAACAATGCTGCCATAAACATAGGAGTGCATCTATCTTTTCAAATGAGTGTTTCCATATTCTTTGGGTAAATACCCAGTAGTGGAATTATTGGATCATTTGGTGATTCTATTTTTAATATTTGAGGAACCTCCATACTGTTTTCTACAGTGGCTGCACCAGTTTGAATTTTCACCAAAAATTCAAAAATGCATGAGGGTTCCTTTTTCTCTACATCCTCACCAACAGTTGTTATTTCTTGTCTTTTTGATACTATTTTGACAGGTGGTGGGTAATATCTCATTGTGATTTTGATTTGTGGTATAGAAATTTTGGAGAAAATATTAACAGAGAATTTAAAAGGATGATACACCATGACCAAATGTGTTTATTCCAAGAATCAATCATTCAGTATTAAGAAATCTATTAATATCTCACCATATTTAAAAGGTCAAAGTAAATAAACTTGAGCATTTTAATAACCACCAAAAAAAGTCATTTGATAAAATTCAGCACACATTTCAGGTTTTAAAAACTAGTAAAATAAGTTTGGATGGCTGGTACTTAGATGTCATTTTTTAATTTTATTTATTTTATTTATTTATTTTTAAAGATTTTATTTATTTATTTGACAGAGAGAGAGACAGTGAGAGAGGGAACACAAGCAGTGGGGAGGGGGAGAGGAAGAAGCAGGCTCATAGCGGAGGAGCCTGATGTGGGGCTCGATCCCATAATGCCGGGATCACGCCCTGAGCCGAAGGCAGACGCTTAACTGCTGTGCCACCCAGGCGCCCCTAGATGTCATTTTTTTTTAAAGAGTATCTCAAAACAATACTGCAACACAACTGGAGCTCATAGATTGCTGGTAGGAATGCATGATGGTACAGCCACTTTGAAAAACAGTTTGACAGTTTTATAAATTTAGGCATATTCTTACCATATGACCCAGCAGTGTCATCCTAGGTTTTTACCCCCCAAAAATGAAAATATTTGTTCACACAAAAACCATATATGAATGTTTATAGTGACTTATTCATAATCACCAAAAACAGCAAGCCATCCAAATGTCTATCAAGTGGTGAATAGATAGTTTGTGGAATACAATGAAATACAATTCAGCAATAAAAGGAATGAATTACTGATAGATAAAACAACATTGATGAATCTCAAATTAGTTAATACTGACTGAACGAAGCCACACTCAAAAGGCTACATACTGGATGGTTCCATATATTTTACTTTCTGGAAAATGCAAAACTGCAGGGACAGAAAATACGCTATTGAGTGCCTGGGGTTGTGAAGGGAGTGGATTTACTAGAAAGAGACCTGACAGAACTTTTCATAGTAAAGAAAATGTTCTCTATTTGTGGTGGTATTTACTTAAATGTCAAGTTTTACTATATGTAAATTATAAATAATACTTAAGTAAACCTGGCTTTTAAAAAAGTACCCATATATCATGTTTAGTAACAAAACATTAGACATAGATCAAAACCAGAAATGAGATGAAAATGCCTGCTCTAACCTTTGTTGCTTAACATTGTAACTTTGTCCTGGAAGTACTAAATATTTTAAAATAGGAAGTGAAATGGAATACAAACATTAGAATGAGGAGGCAAGGAGCACCTGGGTGGCTCAGTCCTTAAGCATCTGCCTTTGGCTCAGGGCGTGATCCCAGAGTCCTGGGATCGAGCCCCGCATTGGGCTCCTCCGCTGGGAGCCTGCTTCTTCCTCTCCCACTCCCCCTGCTTGTGTTTCCTCTCTTGCTGGCTGTCTCTCTCTCTGTCAAATAAATAAAATCTTAAAAAAAAAAAAAAAGAATGAGGAGGCAAAAGTTACAATTTTTTAGAGATATTAAATATGGAGAGTGTCAGCTGAAAGTACCAAACAGAATTCAGTGGCTGATTTAATTCATTGGCTGGCTTAAAAAATTAATATATGTATAGTAATGAGTAATTTTTTCATATATAGACAGTAGCCAATTAGAATATAATGGAAGGAAATTTCGCATTTATCATTGCCACAAAAAAGATAAATGTAAATACATATTTAATTATTGATCAAGAAGACAGTATTATAAAGATGTTGAGTTTCCTTAATCTATGATTAAAATGTTATCTGAATATCCAGTGACTCTTTGTTTTCTTAAGATGAAAAAGATTAGGGACGCCTGGGTGGCTCAGTCAGTTAAGCATCTGCTTTCAGCTCAGATGGGATTGAGTCCCGCGTTGGGCTCCTTGCTAGGTGAGGAGCCTGCTTCTCCCTCTGCCTGTTGTTCCCCATGCTTGTGTGCGCACGCTCTCTCTCTCTCTCTCTCTGACAAATAAATAAATCTTAAAAAAAAAAAAAAAAAAGACAAAGGATTGGATTAAGGATTCTTAAATTTTTTGGCCTGGGAACTTCTTTACACTCTTAACTTATTGAGGACCCCAGAGAACTTTTGTTTATGTTGTTGTTTTATACCTGTTAATATTTATTGTATTAGAAATTAAAACAACATTTTAAAACACAGAAATACACAGCATACGTTCCATTAGGCATCAGAGTGATGATGTCATCACGTCATGAAGCTTCTGAAAAACTTATGAGTGAAAATGAAAAAGAAGCATATATAATGTCTTAGTATTATGAGAATAGTTTTCACGAGAAGCATTTTTTCACATGATATTGTCAAATATGGAAAAGTTTAAATCAGTCTTGAGTTAACGGTAGTGGTGGGGAAGTGATGCACTCATATTCACTGGTGTACATTGGTGCAGTATTTTAGGGGGTACTTTGACTATCAGAATTTTAAGTGCACATACTTTAGATCTGTAGGTTCCACTGTTTAGAGTTCATTATTGGCTATAATTGCAGAATATATGCAAATACATGAAGGAGAATATTGGTTACAACATGTGATGGAAAATTGGAGACAAGCTTAATTGTCAGTGATGTTTAGGGTCTGGTCATTATGGTATAAAAATTACTATGTTAAAAAGAATTTAACTCTATAGGCATTGTATGGAAGGTTGTCTAGAGTTGAAGCAAAAGTGCAGAATTGTGTGTGTAATTTCCCATCAGTGTACAAAAAAGCCAAAAGGATATGTGTATACTTATATAACCAGTTTTTGAAAGGATATGCAGAGAACTTGATGGTGGTTACCTTTAGGCGGAGGTGTACATCTTCATTTATCTGTTTATATCCTTCCGTATGGTTTGTTTTTTTTGTTTTTTAACATGAGCCTTTTTGTAATTCAGAAGGGAAGAATATTTCAGAGGCATGAGAACACTATATGGATGATAGAAATTATTAGTTTGAGCGATGGATCATTTGTCAGTTCTCAGATACCACAATTTAACAGAAAAAGAGAGAAAACAGGTGCTAGCATTTCTCGTGTCTATGTACTTTCGAAGGAACAGTTGCTCTAATCAAATACGACTTATTGCTGTTCTTCATCAGTTCTATCTAATGTCTGTCCTTTAATTTGTACTCTTCTGTTTTGTGGGTCTTTCTCTTTTAACTTCAACTGCTGACATTTTATCTATCCTTCACAACCTAGCTGAAACACCATCTTCTCTATGGAACTATACCTCATCAGTTTAGTCAGAGGAGATCTTTTTTTGAAACTTTAGAGCTATTTATAGCCATTTCTTCATTACACAAATATCAGGTATGAGCTATATATGGGCTAGACAGTAGGAGTATGCTTTCATCTTCTCTTCACCTTAGAAGGTAATATCCCCGTTGTGCAAATGAGGAAGCCAAGGCTCACAGAAGTTTGGTATTTTTTCTGCATCCCTGTGCTAAGAAGTAAATTTGAAAACAGAACTTTAAGGCCGGCTCTCTTCTGTGGACTTGCTTCTATGTCACTTTAATAAAAGGAAGCAAGTGAATAGTAGTTTGTATGAGCATTTCTTTCCTTTCAGATTTTTTTATATTTGAAATTTTTTTTGCACTAATTTCAAGCTGATAGGAGTTTCAAGAAATATACTAAGGTCCTCCTTTTGCCCTTCAGCCCCATTCCTCAGTTGTTCATTTTGCCTTTTACTCCATTTGTTTTAGCTCTTATTCTTTCTCTCTGTATATGTGTATTCATAACATTGTGTTCCCTTAATTGTGTGTCCCTCCAGTTCCATGTTGAGTACAGGCTTCCAGTGACTGAAGTCCAATCGGTTTTTGGTATTGTTAAACTATGTCTAGGTCTTGCCCTGTTACGGTAGGCTTTCTCCTTTCTTTGACCTAAAACTTCTAATTTTTGAACTTGCGTCATCATTGTAACACTGCTCTTACTATGCTGTGTTGTGATATTTCAGAGCCAAAATGCTGCTTGCTTCAGGAATCCACCTTTTTTCTCTAGATAATTTCTTAGCACCATTAAGTGATTTCTTCATAATTATTCGCAAATTCTCATTTATGTTCCCTCTGCCTTTCAGTCTGATAAAGCTCAATCTGACAAAATACCACCAGGTGTATATATTAGTCTGCTTGGGCAGCCATAAAAAGTACCACAGATTGGGTGGCTTAAATAACAGAAATTCATTTTATCCCAGTTTTGGAGGCTGGAAGTCCAAGATCATGGTGCCAACAGGGTTGGTTTTTGGTGGGGCTTCTCTTCCTGAGAGTGTGGATGACTGCCTTCTCACTGTTTCCTCACACAACCTTTTTTTGTGTGTACATACGGGATGGGGTTGAGGGCAGAGATCTCTGGTGTCTCTTCCTCTTCTTGTAAGGACACTAGTCCTACTGGATTAGGGCCCCACTCTTACGAACCCATTTAACCTTAATTACCTCCTTAAAGGCCCTATATCCAAATGTAGTCATTGAGTTAGGGCATCAGTATATAGTTGGTAGGGGGGAGCACAGTTCAGTACCTAACAGTTGAACATCAGGTTTATAACCAGGAACCTAGGTTCATATGCTTGCTGTATCTTGTATTAAGTGTGTAACCCTGGCCAAGTCACTTAACCTTTTTTAGCATCCTGAATCCTTAACTGTAAAGGATGAGAATAATTCTTGCCTTATATGTTTGTTAAGAGATTCAGGTAAAATAGATGTTGCAACATAGCACATTATAAATCAAATGATTCTCAATCCAGGCTTGCAGTAAAATCGTCTTAAAAATAACTTTTGTGAATTCCAGCCTGACGGCACAAGGAGCTCTACAGACCCACTCCCTAGTAAAAACTTGGACAAAACTTGAAAAAACAACTATTTAAAGCTTCTGGAAATGGCCCTAGGGCATACAATAAATGAGGAGCTTCCAGTTGGAGGGAAGGTTTTCTTGGGAGGAGCAGGACATCAGGATTTCTCACCCTGCTCCTGGCTGCCTGCTGCTGAGGCTAAGTTGTGGGTGTTTGTGGTGGAGAGGCAGAGGACTATCCTCTGTCCAGTCCCCACCTGTGGAACAGAGGCTCTACCTGGGTGCAGAGCTGCTGGGAGTACTGGGGAATAGATCATCTTTTCTGTTTTATAAGGTGTTGATTTCCTGTCCGAAGAGACAAGCTGAGAAGACCTCAGGCTGCCACCTACCCTCAACAAAATATTCTGCTCCTACAGGAGGGAGCTCTGAGAGAGGTGCGCTGTTGTCTGCACCCCCAGCTTGAGGGTCTGGTTCAGAGATTTGGTTGGGTGGTTAGGGGGAGAAGCAGGTCATAAAATATTTCCTAATCTCTTCTTCAAGGGATTGTCTTCCAAGGGAGCCCAGATAAGAAAAATAGCTTACTTCTCAGCAGAAACAATGGAGGTCAGAGGCAGTGTAATAATATATCCTAAGTACTCAAAGACAAATACAGTCAACCAAAAGTCCTATGTATCCAGCAAAGCTATCTTTTAAAATGATAGTGAAATGAAGATTTTTCCCAGATAAACAGGAACTGAGTTTATTACTAGCAGATCCACGTTGCAAGAATGCTAAAGGGAGTTCTTTAAGCTGAAAGCAAGTGATCCCAGATGGTAATTTGAATCCATAGGAACAAAGAGTACATAATTCAAGGTAATTATGTAATTTTAAAAGAGAATATAACTACATATTTTTTCTCCTTTTTACTTAAAACTGATTTAAAAAGCAGTTGTGTGGGGTCTGTGGGTGGTGCAGTCAGTTAGGCTTGCAACTCTTGGTTATGCTCAGGTCACAATCACAGGGTTATGAGATGGAGCCTTGTGTTGGGCTTGCGCCTAGCATGGAGTCTGCTTCAGATTCTTTCTCCCCATGCCCCTCCTGCTTGTGCTAGCTCTAGCTCTCCTTCTCTCTCTCTCTAAAATAAATAAATACATCTTCTAAAAAAGCAGTTGTATAAAATAATATGTGTATAATGTGTTCTTGGGTCTATACGCTGTAGAAATGTAGTATATTTGTAATGTATCTGTCAATAGCAGCATATAGGTAGGTGGAGGCAAAGCTATATCAAGCTAAGGAAATGACTATAGGTGATAAAGTCATAATTATAACATAGTGCATGTTGGATTTGTAACAGTAAATGTAATATGTATCACAACGGTGCCATCAAATGGAGGAAAAGGTAATAGAACTATATAGCGTAACATTTCTGTATCTTACTGGAATTAAGCTAGTGTAAGTCTGAAGCTGCTGTAAGTCTGAAGTTAAAATGTATATGGTAAGCCCTTGAGCAGCCCCTAGGGAGAAAAACAAAAACAAACAAACAAAACAGTGAAAAGGTCATTAAAGAAATTTTAGTGCTTCATTAGAAAATACTCAATGTAAAACAAGCAGTCAAGAGTAATAAAGGAGCAAAAAAAAAATTAGATACATAGAAAATAAAAAAACAGTCATAAATCAACTATGTAAGTAATAATATTAAACATGAATTGATTAAACTATATAATAAAAAAAGGCAGAGATTGTCAAAGTATCCAACTATATGCTCTTTACAAGAGATGTACTTTAAGTTGAAAGATACAAATACATTGAAAGTATAAGGATGGAAGAAGATGTATTATGCAAACAACCACCACAAGAAACCTGGAGTGGATGTACTAATATCAGAAAAAATAGACTTTATTTTATTTTATTTTATTTTATTTTTTTAAATATTTATTTGACTGAGAGGCAGCGAGAGAGGGAACACGAGCAGGGGGATGGGGAGAAGCAGGCTTCCCGCTGAGCAGGGAGCAGGATATGGGGCTCAATCCCAGAACGCCGATCCCAGAACGCTGGGATCATGACCTGAGCCAAAGGCAGGTGCTCAACGACTGAGCCACCCAGGCGCCCCAGAAAAAATACACTTTAAAACAAAAAATGTTACTAGAGATAAAAAGGGATGAAAGAGTCAATCCACTACAAAGATAAAAGTTACAAGTATATATGTACCTAATAACAGCACCGAAATACAAGAAGTAAAATCTGACAGAAATGAAGAGAAAGATAGACAATTTAGCAGTAATGGTTGGGAGACTACAATATCCCACTTTAAGTAATGGACAAAACAGCTAGGCATAAGATCAACAAAGAAGCCACACCATAAACCAACTAGAGCTAGCAGACATCTGTGGAACACCACTGCCACCCAGCAACAATAGAATATATATATTCTTCCCAGTGAATGTGGGACATTTTCAAGGATAAACCATAAGCTAGGCCACAAAGCAAATCTTAAAAGGATTGAATAATACGAAGGTTGTTCTCTGACCAAGTGGAAAGAAATTAGAAATCACTAACAGAAATTTGGGGAACTCACAAATATGTGGAAATTAAGATATTCCCAAATAACCAGTAGGTCAAAGAAGAAATGAAAAGAGAAATCAGAAAATAGTTTGAGATAAATGAAAATGAAGTTACCACTTAAGAAAACATGGGATACAGCTAAAGCAGTGCTTACAGGGAAACTTCAAGTAATAAATGCTTATATTAAGAAAGAAGGAAGATATCACTTAGATCAACAACTAACGTTCCACCTTAAGTTACTGGGAAAAAAAAGAACAAAGTAAACCTAAAACAAGCAGAAGGAGGGAAATAATAAAGATGAGAGTAGAGATTAATGAACTAGAAAATAAAAAAAAAAAATTAAGGAAACCAAAATCTGCTTCTTTGAAAAAAATCAACAAAATTGGCAAACCTTTAGCCAGATTAACATAGAAAAAAAGAGCACTTAAATTACTTGAATCCGAAATAACAGAGGGAACATTACTGCTGGGATTACAAAAAATGGAAAGGATTGTAAAGGAATACTATGAACAACTGCATACCAATAACTTAACAGCTTAGATAAAATGGAGAATTTTTAAAATATTTATTTTTGAGAGAGCAAGCATGAGGGGGGGAGGGACAGAGAGAGAGAGGGAGAGAAAGAGAATCTCAGGCAGACTCTCTGCTGAGTGTGGAGCCCGTCACAGGATTCGATCTCACAGCCCTGAGATCATGAGATATGACCTGAACCGAAACCAAGAGTCGGACACCCAACCAACTGAGTCACCAAGGCCCCCTAAAATGGACAGATTTTTAGAAAGACAGCTGCTGAAACTGACTTACATAGACAAACTGAATAGACCTTAGCAAGTGAAAAGATTGGTTTAATCATAAAGCTCCACCCACAAAGAAAACCCCAGGCCCATGTGGCTTCACTGCTGAATTCTACCAAACACTTAAAGAAGAATGCTAACTCTTCCTAAAAATTGTGAAGGGGAACACTTCCCAACTTATTTTATGAAGCTAGTATTAGTGTTACCCTGATACTAAAGACATCACAGGAAAACTACAGACCACTCTCTCTTATGAAGATGAACACAAAAATCCTCAAAATACTAGCAAACCTAATTCACCAGCATATAAAAAGAATTTTACACCAGCACCAAGTGGCATAATATCCCAGAAATGCAAGGTTAGTGTAAAGTTCACAAACCAATTAATATAACGTGTCAGGAAATAAAAAACAAAAGTCACATTGTTCTCGTGATAGACACACAAAAAAATTGACAAATCCAACACCCTTTAAATGATAAAAACACTCAAAAAACGAGGATTAGAAGGGACCTTCCTCAACATGAATAAAGACATACCTATGAAAAATTCAAAGATAACATCATACTTAATGGGGAAAACTGAACACTTTTTCCCTACAATCTGGAATAAGAAAAGTGTCTGCTTTCTCCATTTTTATTTGACATTATATTAGAGGTTCTAGCTATGGCAATTTTGGGAAAAAAATAAGGAAAAGAAAGAAAAATACACAAAGGCCTCAAGACTGGAAAGAAAGAAACAAAACTGTCTCTGGCAGATGATTATGATTTTGTATGAAATGTCTTAGAAAATCCTAAGGAATCCGCTAAAAAAATATTAGCACAATACACAAGTTCAGCAAAGTTGCAAAATACAAAATCAGTATACAAAAATCAATTGTATTTCCATAGACTTGTCATGAACAATCCAAAAGTGAAATTAAGAAAGAAATTCATTTACAATAGCATCAAAAAAATGAGAATAGGAATAAATTCAACAAAAGAAGTATAAAACACTGAAAACCACAAAATATTGTTGAAAGAAACTAGAGAAGATCTAAGAAAAAAGTATCCTGTCTGTGGATTGGAAGATTTAACATTAAGATGGCAATACTCCCCACATTGACCCACAGATTCAGTGTAGTCCATATCAGAATCCCAGCTGACTTTGTAGAAATTGACAGACTGATCCTAAAAATCATATGGAATTGCAGGGTGTCTAGAAGAGCCAAAACAGTCTTGAAAAAGAATAAGATAGGAGGACATATACTTCCTGATTTCAGAACTTACTACAATAATGTCAGTCAAAATTGTGTTGAATCAGCACAAGCGTATACAAACAGATCAATGGAATAGGAGTGAGAAATAAAACCATATAGATGTGGTCAATTTGTTTTTCAACAGGGGTGTTAGGACCATTCAATGGAGAAAGAATAGCCTGAATTCAACAAATGGTGCCTGGAACGAATGGGTAGCCATATGTGAAATAATGTAGTTGGACCCTTACCTTGTACCGTAAATAATAATTAACTCAAAATAGATGACAGACCTAACTGTAAGAGCTAAAACTTTAAAACTCGTAGAAGGAGACTTAGGATTAAGAATCCCTAAGTATGACACTAAAAGCATGAGCAACAACAAAAAAAATAGATTAATTTGGACTTCATCAAAATTAAAAACTTTTGCGCTTCAAAGGACACCATTAAGAAAGTGAAAAGAAAACCTATAGAGTGAAAGAAAATATTTAAAAACTATATATCTGATAAGGGACTTTTTCTTTTCTTTCTTTTTTTTTTTGTAAGAGATCCGTTAATTTTTAGAGAGAGAGCACACAAGAGGGATAGGGAAGCAGACTCTGTGCTGAGCAGGGAGCCTCACGTGGGCCTTGATTCTGTGACGCTGAGATCATGACCTGAGCTGAAACGTCAGGAGTCAGATGCTCAACCAGTTGCTCCACTCAGGCACCGCTCTCATAAGGGACTTATATCTATAATATATAAAGAATTCTTGGGGCGCCTGGGTGGCACAGCGGTTAAGCGTCTGCCTTCGGCTCAGGGTGTGATCCCGGCGTTGTGGGATCGAGCCCCACATCAGGCTCCTCCGCTATGAGCCTGCTTCTTCCTCTCCCACTCCCCCTGCTTGTGTTCCCTCTCTCGCTGGCTTTCTCTCTCTCTGTCAAATAAATAAAATCTTTAAAAAAAAAAAAAGAATTCTTTTAATGATGAAAAAAAGACTTTAAAAATGGGCAAAGAATCTGAATAGACTTCTTTTGTTTTAATGGAAGATATACAGTTAGAAAATAAATATGTGAAAGGGCAGCAGACACCAAAAATTGTGATAGTGGAGAAATTATCAGCCCTCATACACCGCTGGTGGGAACGTAAAGTAGTGCAGCACTTTGGAAAAATAGTTTGGCAGTTCCTTAAACGATGAAACAGAGTTACCGTGTGACCCAGCAGTTCAATTCCTAGGTATATGCCCGAGAAAAATGAAAATATACGTCTACGTAAAAACTTGTCCACAGATGTTTATGGAAGCAGTATTCATAATAGCCAAAAAGTGGAAAGAACACAAATGTCTTGATGAGATATAAAATATAATGGGATATCTCGTGTGATGGGATATTATTCAGCCATAAAAAGGAATAAAGTACAGATATATGTTGCAACATAGATGAACTTTGAAAATATAATAAGTGAAAGAAGCCAGGCACAGAGACCACGCGTATGATTCTATTCATATGAAATGTCCTGAAAAGGAGTGATAGCCAAATGGTACAGTTTCTTTTTGAGGTGATGAAAATGTTAAAAAATTGACTGTGGTAATGGTTTGCCCATTGATGTGAAAATACGAAAGCTGTTGACTTGTACATTTTGATAAAGCTGTTAAAAAAAATAACCATTTCTGGTGTCCTTATTCAGTGAGGTTGGGCATGTATATGTTTAAAAGGCTGAGCTGTTAGAATAACAGCTCTTTACCATAAGCCAAGCTTATTTGTTCTCTTCCTTTCTCTCATTTTTGTAGAAAACATGACTACCCCAGGAAAAGAGAACTTTCGCCTGAAAAGTTACAAAAATAAGTCCCTGAATCCTGATGAGATGCGCAGGAGGAGGGAGGAAGAGGGACTGCAGTTACGCAAGCAGAAAAGAGAAGAGCAGGTAAATCCTTTACCGTTATTCATTTATTTTGAAGAACTTAATTTTCCATTTTAAGCCTGAAACCACTTTATTTTAATTTTGACAGTGTTAGGTATGTGTGTGTATGTAAATATATATCCCCGCCATCATAAAATCAGTGCGTTTTGGGGAGTGGGGAAGAGGAGGTGATGAAAAGCAGAATACAAGAATAAAGAAATCTCTTAGGTTCTCGTATTTGCAGTACAACGACTCTTTAATATTTTGGCCTATTTGTTTTTAGTGTATTTTATTTTTTTAAAGTTGCTTTTTTAAAACTTGCTGAAGATTTTATATGTGCATGTTTTTAATGAATTATCAAGTGAATCTTTAATATGAAAATTTGTAAACTTACAGAATTAAAGGATAGTGAACTTCATAAACTCATCCGTTGTATTCAGTAATTGTCAATAATTTGCTGTACTTGCTTCATGTCTGTCTTTACATTTCTTTATTATATCCTATTTTAAAGCAAAAATCTCAAGAATATGTCTTTTTACCCCTGAACTAATTCTGTATGATTCATTAGGACATTAATTTTTTATTTCTTTTTTTTTTTTTTTTTTAATTTTTGGTCATTTTTAACTCGAGAACGTCTGAACATCTACAGGATTGGGACTAACTCTCATGTTACCTTCCTCTAAAAATGCCTAGAATGAATGCCTAGAATTTCTTTTGGCAAAGAAATTTAAAGACACTTAGGTGACTTTTTTTTTTTTTTTTTTTTTTTTTTTTTTTTTTTGCTAAGGAGAGACTTTTGAGCTTGGAAGGACCATTTGATCCTCACGCTACAAAAGCTCCATAAAAGGCAAATGAATGAGTCACAATCTTTCATACCTGAGAAGTAAGGTAATCTCATAAATATTTTGCAGTTATAGTGAGCTGGTCTCAAAATACACTGTTCTTTTGAGTAACACTGCACTGGAAAATCCAGTTTTGGTTAAAGTCCAAGAGTACATTACAACCTCAATTTTTTTTGTTTTTTTTTTTGTTAGGGCTGTAGATGTTTGACTCAAACACTTATTTTTTGGGAAAGAGTTTGTAATATTATAATAGAGTTTATATCAAGTGCAGTAAATTTAGAGTTATCACTTATTCATAAAAGGATGAGTTTTTCTGGGTTTCTTGTTACCTCTTTTATTCATCTCTGTGTCTTATTTGAAATGGAAACTTTTCTTTGAATTAACTTTTGTATTAGCTTCTATTTTGGAGGCAAATTCAGAAATCATCATAATATTGTTACATATTTATATTTGCATATGTGAATGTGAATACATGAATATATACACATGAGCCCAAGCATAGGTCTAAATATAACTACCAGCTTATGCATCATATTTGGCATAAAGCCAGTTGAAGATGTAATAATGATCTTCTGCCATTAACGGTGTTCATTTTATTCTCTTCTTGGTGATGGGTGATGTCATGTAATTAGACTTTATTATAAAGTTTATATAAGTAAAATAAATTTTTCGTATTCACTTACCTGCCTGAAGACCAATGGTCTGTATCCTTAATATAGCAACTGGCAAGTATGGCCCCATGTATTGGACTAAAAATATTTGTGGTTGAAATTCTATCATGTTCATCGTATGAGATCTGAAATTGTGCTATGGCTTTAATAAGTTTCTATGATAAGTTTTTGGAATATTGCTCTATTTAAAATCTTAATTTTTTTATTTCGTATGTATTATGTAGAGAGAACTGGTAAAACCAGGCAGGCTTCTTAATATCATAATAGTACTTATTTCATGCCTACTTTGTAAAATAGTAAATATCAGTAAAATATAGATTCATTACGTACTGTTTATATTTTCACAGTTTCTTTGTCATCGGGAAAAGTCACAAGCTTAAGCCAGCTGAAGAGGTAGATGTGAGGGTAGCACAGGAATTGATGTTGCCAAGTGCACAAAAAATAACTGCATCTTTGAGGGCTATCCTTTTATCAGATTAACATTTAATTTTTGTTATATCTAGGCAGCACTTTATAAATGTCCTCTATCCATTTGGCACTTACAGACCAATCTAAAATTTATTTTTGGCAAAAATTTTACTAGTTGGTGTCATTCTGATTGAACCAGTACTTATAAATATGAATTAAGCAGA
>NW_024426552.1:64755923-64904802 GCF_017311325.1 Ursus maritimus | reverse complement strand
GGTTTTTTTTTTTTTTTTTTTTTTTTTTTTTTTTTTTTTTTGCTAAGGAGAGACTTTTGAGCTTGGAAGGACCATTTGATCCTCACGCTACAAAAGCTCCATAAAAGGCAAATGAATGAGTCACAATCTTTCATACCTGAGAAGTAAGGTAATCTCATAAATATTTTGCAGTTATAGTGAGCTGGTCTCAAAATACACTGTTCTTTTGAGTAACACTGCACTGGAAAATCCAGTTTTGGTTAAAGTCCAAGAGTACATTACAACCTCAATTTTTTTTGTTTTTTTTTTTGTTAGGGCTGTAGATGTTTGACTCAAACACTTATTTTTTGGGAAAGAGTTTGTAATATTATAATAGAGTTTATATCAAGTGCAGTAAATTTAGAGTTATCACTTATTCATAAAAGGATGAGTTTTTCTGGGTTTCTTGTTACCTCTTTTATTCATCTCTGTGTCTTATTTGAAATGGAAACTTTTCTTTGAATTAACTTTTGTATTAGCTTCTATTTTGGAGGCAAATTCAGAAATCATCATAATATTGTTACATATTTATATTTGCATATGTGAATGTGAATACATGAATATATACACATGAGCCCAAGCATAGGTCTAAATATAACTACCAGCTTATGCATCATATTTGGCATAAAGCCAGTTGAAGATGTAATAATGATCTTCTGCCATTAACGGTGTTCATTTTATTCTCTTCTTGGTGATGGGTGATGTCATGTAATTAGACTTTATTATAAAGTTTATATAAGTAAAATAAATTTTTCGTATTCACTTACCTGCCTGAAGACCAATGGTCTGTATCCTTAATATAGCAACTGGCAAGTATGGCCCCATGTATTGGACTAAAAATATTTGTGGTTGAAATTCTATCATGTTCATCGTATGAGATCTGAAATTGTGCTATGGCTTTAATAAGTTTCTATGATAAGTTTTTGGAATATTGCTCTATTTAAAATCTTAATTTTTTTATTTCGTATGTATTATGTAGAGAGAACTGGTAAAACCAGGCAGGCTTCTTAATATCATAATAGTACTTATTTCATGCCTACTTTGTAAAATAGTAAATATCAGTAAAATATAGATTCATTACGTACTGTTTATATTTTCACAGTTTCTTTGTCATCGGGAAAAGTCACAAGCTTAAGCCAGCTGAAGAGGTAGATGTGAGGGTAGCACAGGAATTGATGTTGCCAAGTGCACAAAAAATAACTGCATCTTTGAGGGCTATCCTTTTATCAGATTAACATTTAATTTTTGTTATATCTAGGCAGCACTTTATAAATGTCCTCTATCCATTTGGCACTTACAGACCAATCTAAAATTTATTTTTGGCAAAAATTTTACTAGTTGGTGTCATTCTGATTGAACCAGTACTTATAAATATGAATTAAGCAGACTCCTGTTAATTCAGAGTGAATAGGTAACCTAGTGCTAATGAAAAGTTAATAAAACCCATCATGATGAAGAAGGGAGGTTTGCTTGATGTTTTTAGTTAAAAGAAATACCTTGTGAAGTGAGCAAGTTGGGAAACTTGTGGATAGGCAACTTTCCCCATTGATTAACTTGGTTGACAGGTTCAGTCAACATGTCTGTAGGTAAGGTGTATAGATCATGATTGTTTTGGCAGTTTTTTCTTTTTTATTGTTTTTTTAAAGATTCTATTTATTTGAGAGAGCACAAGCAGGGGGCAGGGACTGAGGGAGAGGGAGAAGCAGACTCCCTGCTGAGCAGGGAGCCAGACATGGGGCTCCATCCTGGGACCCCAAGATCATGACCCAAGCCGAAGGCAGCTGCTTAACTGGCTGAGCCACCCAGGCATCCCAGTTTTTTCTTTTTTAAAACCTGTTTTTCTCTGAAAAACACAGTTGAAAAAGTTAAATAGTACTACAGTACTTGAAACCATACCGCTAGTGTTCTGGTCTCATTCCCAAGTAGACCACTTCCAATCCTCTTGGCTATTTATTTATCAATTTAAAATATTATCTGTTTATATTCTGGTACGGTAGGTGAAGATTTAAGCTCTTACACTACTTTTCCCTTGCATGTATTCTCAGTATAGTTATACTACAGTATGTAAGTATTATTTATTGCTGAACTGAATGGTATCCCACGGTTACATTTCCTTTCTTTATACTTTGTTTTTCCCGGAGTTGGTTGTCTGATTTTTTTACCTGCTTGGCTTCATATTCCTGCCTGTCTTTCATTCTCTTCTACAGCTCTTTTAGATTATTTTTATCTGATTTGCTATGTGGTTAAACTTCTCAGGTAATTTATCAGTTCCATATTTTTCTTAAAACACACGTATACACACGAAACCCAGTTCTGTCCTAGAAAGACTTAGAATTGGCGAAATACCTTGTATCAGTGAGCACCCCTAGCACCTTGAGATATTGTGGTCATTAGAGAATTTTTCTCTCGGGACCAAGTCTTCTTGGAAAAACCACCTGATTCTTTAGAGATAGGGAATATTCAAGGCGAACGTGTAGTATTTTTTCATAACATAGAGCAGGGAGGTTTAAGACCATCAAAACTTGTGTTGAAAAGACTCAGGAGTTAGCTTGTACAGGCTCCCATTAGCCGTATTGGGGTATTTTGAGTATTAGGGCACTTGGAGGACTTCCGCTTCCAGCCAAAGTAGAATAGCAGGGCCCAGATTTACCCTATTACCTGAAACAAACCAAGATTAAACAGACAAAATACATGAAACAGGAGTTCAAGACATCAGACATTAACCAGAGAAGGACATCGATCTCTAGAGATAGGAAGCCAGTGAGACAAGCCCTATGATTGATTGCTTCAGCTTACTGCCCAAGAGAGTTTCCAAGTTGCAACACAGGAACAGGGAACTAAAGACCACCCGAGTTGAGGAGACAGAGCTGAGAGTCCGAGGATCAAGATCATAGGAGGGAACACCAAAAGGGAGAGACCTTATATAGAGAAAGAAGCCTGGAGATCTTCAAAGCGTTTCTTTGAATATTCAGCAGGGTAGTGACCAGCATATGTGCTTGAGACTACTCAAGGCTAGAGGAAACTGTCGTCCACAAAGATTAGAGGGAACAGTGCCTGGTCCTCGCACAGTGCTGAGAATAGTGCCTGTTCCTCTAGCCAGACTGGAAAAACTCATCTTTCACAGGGGACATTAGGTAGAGTATTCAGGAGATTCTTACTTCAGTAGTGAAGATTGATTAGCCATAGACTTACTACTGCTCCAAACCTCCCTAACACATCATAAAAGCAAGATCCAAGAGGTTGATCAAACTGCAGTTTTTAGTTTTTCTTAATTAGTAATCATACAGGAAAAAGAAATACTTGAATTTCTCCATTTCTTCATTTTCAAAATAATGAGTTGGTTTCTTAACATCCTCCAGAGGGAACAAGAGTGTGTGTATCTTAGTATTATTAGGAATAAATAAAATAGATGTATTGCAGTTTATTTCAACTATTATTTTTTTCTATGTTTTTAAACTTTATGGCTGTATAGTTGACATACAGTAGAATGTACAATTTGTTAAATTTTGACATGTATATCTTTGTGAAATCATAACCATAATTAAGATGGTGAACATATTTATTGCTCTCAGTATTCCTGGTATACCTTTGTAGTACCTTTTTCCCCACCCCACCACAACTTCTAATCTGTTTTCAGTCACCACTGATTACTTTGCATAAATGACTGATACAATATGTATTCTGTTTTGTCTGGCTTCTTTCAGTCAGCTTAATCATTTTGAAATTTATTTATGTTGTGTGTATGGTTCATTCCTTTTATTGTTGAATAGCGATCTGTTGTAAAGATAAAACCACAATTGGTTTATCCATTCACTTGTTGATAGCAGTTTGGATTGTTTCCAGTTTTTGGTGATTATAAATAAAGCTGCTGTGAACATTCATGAACAGCTCTTTGTATGGGTATATATTTCCATTTCTCCAGGATAGATGTCTAGGAGGAGAATGGCTGGGTTGTGTAGTAGGTGTGTACTTATGATGCTGTCTACTGTTTGCTAAAAGGGGTTGTACTACTTTATCTTCACATCAGCAGGGTATGAGAGTGTCATTTGCTCCACATCCTTGTGAGCATTTGGTCAGTCTTTCTCATTTTATCTGTTCTAAGGTGTGCATAGTAGTGTGCCATTGTGGTTTTATTTTGCACTTCCCTAATGACTGAAGTTGAGAGCATCTTTTCGTGTGCTTATTTGCCATCTGTAGATCTACTTTAGTGAAGTCTGTTTAGTTTTTTAATTGAGTTGTTTTCTGGATGCAAGTCTTTTGTTTGATATGTTTTTTAAATATTTTCTCCCAGTCAGTGGCTTGCCTTTTCATTTTCAGAAGTGCTATTTGAAGAGCAAAAGGTTTCGATTTTGGAATTCCATGTATCTGTTTTTTTCTTTTATTGGTTGTGCTTTTGTGATCAAGTCTAAGAATCTTTGTCAAAGCCAAGGTCACTGAAGATTTTCTCCTGTTTTCTTTAAGAATTTTTACTGTTATAGTTTAAATGTAGGTCATGATTATTTACATTTAATTTTTGTATAAAATGTGAGGAAAGGAGAAAGAGGCCATTTTTTTTTTACATATGGCTTTCCATTTATTCAGGTGTCATTTATTGGAATGATTGTTTCCCTCTCTGAATTGCCTTAGAACCTTTTACATGCAATTGACTATCTCTGTGTAGGTCTGGCTTCTGAACTTCTTTCTGTTCCTTTGGTTTATTTATCTGTCTTATATACCACACTGTCTTGATTACTGTAGCTTTTATAGTAAGTCTTGAAATCATATTAGTAGCCCTCTAACCTTGTTCTTCTTTCCAAAAATTGTTCTGGCTATTACAGGTCCTTTGCATTTTTATATGAACTTTAGAATCAGCTTGTCAGTTTGTGCACAGAAGCCTGCTCTGAGGATTTGATTATGATTATGTTAGATCTGTAGATCAGCTTGGGGAGAACCGATATCATAACAGTGAGTCTTCTGACTCAGGAAGCACCACATCTCCATTTATTTAGATCTATACTATCTCTCAGGGATTTGTAGGTTTTGCTTTTTTTAAAGATTCATTTATTTATTTGAGAGAGAGAAAGAGCACAAGCAGGAGGTGCAGAGAGAGAGAAAGAGAATCTCAAGCAGACTCTTTGCTGAGCGTAGAGCCTGACACGGTGCTCAGTCTCATGACACTGAGATCAGGACCTGAGCCAAAACCAAGAGTCGGACATTTAACTGACTGTGCCACCCGAGCACCCTGATTTGTAGTTTTTTTGTCAGGTTTTCCCCTAAGTATTGTGTAGTTTTGATGCCATTGCAAATGGTATATTTTGAATTTCAGTTTTCAGTTGTTCATTGTTAATATTTAGAATCCCTTGGGACACTCACTGGGAGAGACGGTTTCCCCATCCTGGAGCACGTCTGTGAGAGGTGACAGGGACAGAAGAGCCAGTGGCCACCATTTCCTTCCCCTACCCCTCAGCATAGGTGCAGAGACGCCTGCTGAGGCTGGCTAACTTGGACACTGGCTCTTTGCTGTGCTTGACTTAAAACTCCACGCCCCTGCACTTTGGCATGACTGCTGTTCTGGGACAAACCTGCATTAGTCCCAGTGCGGTAAGACCCTCCCCCAGAGGACCAGCATAGTCCCATGCCATGCCAGGTCCCTAAAGTTTGGAGTTTTAAAACTCAGCATGCCTGCTTGGTATAGACCCCAAGGTGCACTGTGCTACCATGCAGGCAGACGGCTGGGACACAGACAGGGTGAAGGCAGCGAGTTGAGGGGTGCCTGGGACACATGAGGGGAGATTGTTTGCTCCTCTGGGAGGGCTTCCTGGGCAGTGGTGTGGGCAAACTCCCCTCTCCGGCGACCAGAGAGCTGGCTGATGCCATTTTTCTCCCCACCCACTTAGCATAAACTAACTTCAGTAAGCAGCACAGTGCCAACAGTAGTGGCCTAAACAGCCCTGCCCCCCTGTGCTCTACAGGTGCCGTTTTACTCGGGCAGTTGTGCTAGAGAACCAGAGCAGCAGGCCCCTCCTACGGAAGACCCCACAAACCCCCGCACGTACCATGTCTACTGACCATAGAGTTCTGCAAAGCTTCAGCTCTGGTGGAAGTAGCATCAGGTCTCTTTAACAAGCAGACCAGAGCACATCTAGTTAAAACTCACCACACTCTGACCAAGGTCCAGACACTCCCCACTGCAAGCAGGGAGAAACTCCGCAGACGACTGACCTGAGGGAAAGAGCAGCCAAAACACAGTAGCAGAGTGCACACAGCATACACCAGAGACACTTCTAAAGTGCCAGGCTCTGGATAGTATATGACCTCTTCTTCATAAAGTCATTACTTTTAGGAGCAGAAGACATAACAGGCTTTCCTAACACACAGAAGAAGACAGAGACCTACACAAAATGCCAAGACAGAGGAATTCATCCCAAAAGAAAGAACAAGAAAAGGTCATGGCCAGGGATCTAATCAAAACATATAAATAATATGCCTGATCCTGAATTTAAAGTAACAGCCATAAGGATATTAGCTGGGCTTGAGAAAAGCATAGAAGACACTAGGAAGTCCCTTACTGCAGAGATAGAAGACCAAAAAATTACTAGTCAGGCTGAAATGAAAAATGCAATAACCGAGATTTGAAGCCAACTGGATGTAATGACCACAAGGATGGAAGAAGCAGAGAAATGAGTAAGTAATATAGAAGATTATGGAAATTAATGAAGTTGAATGGAAGAGGGAAAGAAAAATATTAGATCACGAATGTAGACTTAGGGAACTCGGTGATTCAATAAAGTGTAATAATGTTTGTATCATAGGAGTCCCAGAAGAAGAAGAGAGGGAAAGGGGGGAAGAAGGTTTATTTGAGGAAATTATAGCTGAAAACTTCCCTAATGTGGAAACAAGACATCTAAATCCAGGAGGCACAGACAACTCCCATCAAAATCAACAAAAGCAGGCCAATACCAAGACATAATCATAATTAAATTTGCAAAATATAGAGCTAAGGAAAAAAAAACCCTGAAAGCAGTGAGACAAAAGAAGTCCCTAACTTACAAGGGAAGACAAATAAGGTTAGCAGCAGATCTCTCCTCAGAAACTTGGCAGGCAAGAGGAGAGTGGTATGATATATTCAACATGCCGAATGAGAACAATCTGCAGCCAAGAATACTTATCCAGCAAGGTTGTCATTCCGAGTTAAAGAAGAGATAAAGAGTTTCCCAGACAAACAAAAACTAAAGCAGTTTGTGACCACTAAACCAGCCCTGCAAGAAATTTTAAAGAGGACTCTTTGGGAAAGAAAGACCAAAATCAGTAAAGGTTAGAAAGGAAGAGAGAAAATATCCAGAAACAATGACAAAACAAGTAATAAAATGGCACTAAATTCATATCTATCAATAATTACTCTGAATGTAAATGGACTAAATGCTCCAATCAAAAGACATAGTTTAAAAATGGCCTTAAATTAAAAAATGGATTAAAAAAAAACAAGACCCCCTATTATATGCTGCCTATAAGAGACTCGTTTTAGACCTAAAGACACCTGCAGATTGAAAATGAGGGGATGGAGAACCATTTATCATGCAAATGGATGTCAAAAGAAAGCCGGAATAGCAATACTTACGTTAGACAAACTAGATTTTAAAACAAAGACTGTAACAAGAAATGAAGAGGAGCACTATATCATAATAAAGGGGTCTATTCAACAAGAAGGTCTAACAGTTGTAAATATTTATGCCCCCAACTTGAGAGCACTCAAATATATAAAACAGTAACAAACATAAAAGAACTCATTGATAATTATACAGTAATAGTAGGGGACTTTAACACTCCACTTACATCAAAGGACAGATCATCTAAGCAGAAAATCAACAAGGAAACAAAGAATGGCTTTGAATGACACACTGGACCAGATGAACTTAACAGATATATTCAGAACATTTCATCCTAAAGCAGCATAGTACACATTCTTTTCTAGTGCACATGGGACATTATCCAGAAGAGATCACATACTAGGTCACAAATCAGGCCTCAACAAGTACAAAAAGACTGAGATCATACCATGCATATTTTCCGACTGCAGTGCTACGAAACTTGAGGTCAACCACAAGAAAAAATTTGAAAAGACCACAAATACATGGAGGTTAAAGAACATCCTACTAAAGAATGAATGTGTCAACCAGGAACTTAAAGAAGAAATTAAAACTACATGTAAACAAGTAAAAATGAAAACATGACAGTCCAAAACCTTTAGGATACAGTAAAAGAGATCATAAGAGGGGAGTATATAGCAATACAGGCCTACCTCAAGAAGCGAGAAAAATCTCAAATACACAACCTAACCTTTCACCTAGAGGATCTAGGAAAGAACAAGTGAAGCTTAAAGCCAGCCGAAGAAGGGAAATAATAAAAATTAGAGCAGAAATAAATGATACAAAAACAAACAAAATAGATCAATGAAACTGGGAGCTGGTTCTTTGAAAAAAATTAATAAAATTGATAAACCCCTAGTCGGACTTATCCAAAAGAAAAGAGAAAGGACCCAAATAAAATCATGAATGAGAGAGGAGATCACACTAACACCACAGAAATACAGTTATAAGACAATATTATGAAAAATTATATGCCCAACAGGTTAGGCAGTTTGGAAGAAATGGATAAATTCCTAGAAATGTATAAACTATCAAAACTGAAACAGGAGGAAATAGAAAACTTGACAGACTTGGGGCACCTGGGTAGCACAGTCGTTAGGCAGCTGCCTTCGGCTCAGGGCGTGATCCCGGTGTTCTGGGATCGAGTCCCACATCAGGCTCCTCTGCTGGGAGCCTGCTTCTTCCTCTCCCACTCCCCTGCTGTGTTCCCTCTCTCACTGGCTGTCTCTCTGTCACATAAATAAATAAAATCTTCAAAAAAAAAAAAACCAAAAAAACTTGACAGACTGATAACCAGCAAAGAAATTGAATCAGTAATCAAAAATCTCCTGTAAACAGAAGTCCAGGGCCAGATGGCTTCCCAGAGGAATTTTACCAAACATTTAAAGAAGAGTCAATACCTACCTTCTCAGACTGTTCCAAAAAATTAAAATGGAATGAAAACTTCCCAATTCCTTCTTCGAGGCCAGCATTACCTTGGTTTCAAAACCAAAGACCCCCACTAAAAAGACAATTACAGACCAATATCACAGTGAACATGGATGCAAATATTCTCAACAAAATACTAGCAAATCAAATCCAACAGTACATTAAAAGAATCATTCACCATGATCAAGTGGGATTTGTTCCTGGACTGCAAGGGTGGTTCAGTATTCACAAATCAACACAGTACACAATATTGATAAAGGGTAAGAACTATGTGATCCTCTTAATAGATTCAGGAAAAGAATTTGACAGAGTATCCATTCTTGATAAAAACCCTCAACAGGGGCGCCTGGGTGGCTCAGTCGTTGAGCGTCTGCCCTCGGCTCAGGGCGTGATCCCAGGATCCTGGGATCGAGCCCCATGTCGGGCTCTTCCTCTGGGAGCCTGCTTCTTCCTCTCCCACTCCCCCTGCTTGTGTTCCCTCCTTCACTGGCTGTCTCTCCCTCTGTCAATAAATAAATAAAATCTTAAAAAAAAAAAAAAAAACCCTCAGCAAAGTAGGGGTAGAAGGAACATACCTCAACATCATATACAGAAGGCCATAGACAGAAGACCCACAGCTAATGTCATCCTCAGTGGGGAAAAACAGAGCTTTTCCTCTACAGTCAGGAATGAGACCTGGGATATCCATTCTCACCACTGTTATTTAACATAGGACTGGAAGTCGTAGTGTCAGCAGTCAGACAACAAAAAGAAATAAAAGGCATCCAAATTGACAAGGTAGAAGTCAAACTTTCACTATTTGCAGACAACAAGATACTCTATGGAAAACCCAAAAGACTCCACCAAAAAATTGCTAGAACTGATAGACAAATTCAGTAAAGTCGCAGGATACAAAATCCAACATACAGAAATCCGTTGCATTTCTATACACCAACAGTGAAGCAGCAGAAAGAAATCAAGGAATCAATCCCGAATCAATCCCATTTACAACTGCACCAAAAACCATAAGATACCTAGGAATAAATCTAACCAAAGAGGTAAAAGATCTGTACTCTGAAAACTATAGAACACTTTTGAAAGAAATGGAAGAGGACACAAAGAAATGGAATGACATTCCATGCTCATGGATTAGAAGAACAAATACTGTTAAAATGTCTATACTTCCCAAAGCAGTCTACACATTTAGTGCAATCCCTATGAAAATACCACCAGCATTTTTCACAGAGGTAGAACAGTCAGTCCTAAAATTTGCATGGAACCACAAAAGACCCTGAATAGCCAAAGCAATCCTGAAAAAGAAAAGCAAAGCTGGAGGCATCACAGTTCTGGACTTCAAGTTATATTACAGAGCTGTAGTAATCAAGACAGTATGGTACTCGCACAACAACAGGCTCATAGATCAATTGAACAGAACAGAAAACCCAGAAATGAACCCATAACTATATGATCAATTACTCTTCCACAAAGCAGGAGGGAATATCTAATGGAAAAAAAGTCTTTTCAATAAATGGTGTTAGGAAAACTGGATGGCAGCATGTAGAAAGAATGAAACTGGACCACTTTCTTACCCCATACCCAAAAATAAATTCAAAATGGATGAAAGACCTAAATGTGAGACAGGAAACCATCAAAATCCTAAAGGAGAACACAGGCAGCAACCTCTTTGACCTTGGACGTAGTAGCTTCTTACTAGACACATCCCTGGAGGCAAGGGAATTTTCCCACAAAGGCAAAAATGAAGTTTTGGGACTTCATCAAGATAAAAAGCTTCTGCACAGCAAAGGAAACAATCAGTAACCTACAGAATGGGAGAAGATATTTGCAAATGACATGTCTGTTACAGGATTAGTATGCATAATCTATAAAGAACTTACAAACTCAACACCCAGAAAACAGTCCTGTCAAGAAATGGGCAGAAGACATGAACAGACATTTTTCCAAAGACATCCAGATGGCACATGAAAAGATGCCCAGTATCACTTATCATCAGGGAAATACAAATCAAAACTACAATGAGATATCACCTCGCATCTGTCAGAATGGCTAAAATTAACACAGGAAGCAACAGATGTTGGTGAGGATGTGAGAAAGGGGAACCCTCTTAGACCGTTGGTGGCAATGCAAACTGGTGCAGCCATTCTGGAAAACAGTGTGGAGTTTCCTAGGATCCAGCAATTGCACCTCTAGGTATTTACCTAAAGGATACAAAAATACTGATCCAAAGGGACACGCACACCCTGATGTTCATAGCAGCATTATCAGCAATAGCCAAATTATGGAAAGAGCCTAAATGTCCATCTAATGATGAATGGAAAAAAGAAGTATTATCTGTACAATGGACTATTAGCCATAATAATGAAATCTTGCCATTTGGATGGAGCTAGGGTGTGTTACCCTAAGCAGAATAAGCCAGTCACAGAAAGATAAATACTGGGCACCTGGGTGGCTCAGTCAGTTAAGTGTCTGTCTTCAGCTCAGTTCATGATCTCAGGGTTCTGGGATTGAGGGATTGAAGCCCTGCGTCAGGCTCTGTGCTCAGTGGGGAGTCTGCTTCTCCCTCTCCCTTTGCCCCTTCCCCTGCTAATGCTTGCGTGCTCTCTCTTTCTCAAATAAATAAATAAATAAATAAATAAAATCTGTAAAAAAGAGACAAGTACCATATGATTTCACTCATTATGTGGAATTTAAGAAATGAAACAGATGAACATAGGAGGAAGACAAGAGGCAAACCATAAAACACTCTTAACTATAGAGAACAAACGGGTTAATAGGAGGTAAGTGGGGGATGGGTTAAATGCATGATGGGTATTAAGGAGGGCACTTGTTGTGATGAGCACTGGGTGTTATATGTAAGTGATGAATCACTAAATTCTACTCCTGAAACTAACATTACACTATATGTTAACTAACTGGAATTTAAATAAAAACTTGAAACGAAAAAAAAAAAACCCAAAGCAAACGAACAACTTTGACGATTTTCTAAATATATTCCCCCCACCCCAACCTTAGGGCTCCAGTGCATGTATATCAGGTCACTTGATGTCCCACAACTGACTTCTGTTTTGTACCTGTTGTCTCAACCTTTTTTCCACGTCTTTAATTTTGGAGTGTTTATATTGCTATGTCCTTAAATTCACTAATATTTTCTTCTGCAATATATTATCTGCTGTTCCCATCCAGTGTACTTTTCATCTGAAAAATTGTATTTTTCATATCTAGGTGTTTGCTTAGTCTTTTTGTTCATCTCTTCCTATCTCTCATACTGTTTATACTTCTACTTTTTGAATATGTGGAATATATTTATAACAATTTTAATGTTCTTTTCCATTTTTGTCATTTTTAGGTGATTTTGATTGATTTTTTTCTTCCTTATGGATAGTCTTTTCTTCTTTTTAGTGCTTGGTAGTTTCCAATTGCTTCCAGGCATTGTGAATTTTACCTTGCTTATATTGTTGGAGTTCTTATTATCTTTTAATATATATAATTCTGAATTTATCTTTGGGTTTAGTAAATTACTTGGAACCAGTTTGTTTTTACATTTCATTGGGCTGGACCTTTAATACCCTTTAATCTAGAGCTAATCTAGCCTCCCTTCTTAATTGGTATCCTTCTGAGTGTTCTACTAAATAAGTGCCCTGTATATTTTAGGAAGTCTTTTCTATTGTGTGGTTGAAACATGAATATTCCTTGACCCATATAACTTCCAGAATTGTTCTGCGTGTTTGTTGGAGGTGGTTCCTTTCCCAGCTATATTTTCCTTGTACACCTGTGCTTGTAGTACAGAGCTAAATACTCATGGGGAGTTTTCTGGAGAAGTTTAGAGTTCTCTCTGTGTTGATCTCTTCTCTTCATTACTTTGCCTATGGATTCTATTTGCCTTGGCCTCCTCATTTCTAAACTCTTGTCTCCTCAACTGAGGGAGCCTATAGGCCCTGTTTGGGTTTTGCCCTCCCTGTGCTACAGCCTGGAAAGTCTGTCCAGGCAATAGTCTGAGGCAGTCATAGGGCAAGTCTTTTTTCTTTTCTTTTCTGAAGGATCACTACCTGGGCTGCCTGTTATCCATTGGCTGAAACCTATTATTTGATGGATTTTGTGTGCTTTTAGAGTTGTGTAGGATGAAGGGATAAGTTATTGTTACTCCATCAATGCTTGAACGAGTGAACTGCTTTGGACAATTAAAGATATAATGAAGACACCTTATTGGGCTACCTTTGGAAGGAAGTATTCTTTGCCTACACAAATTAATAGATGCTTTAAAGGTAGTGTTCAAGCAGTAGTCACTTGTTATCACTGGTTGCTGGACAGGTTGGAAAGGTTGGGAAGTCTCAGTTCACTATCTTTGAGGGTTAAGAGGGAAGTATTAAGTCATTCTGACATCATTTTTGTCATTTCCCCGAATGCATTGGTAAGACTATACGATCACCAGCTGAACATAGAGGAATGAGGGGAACGGCCAAGCATGTCCTAGCTCCTTTTCAACCTTATCCTTTTCATGTGTCATGCAGTGTCAGGCTTCCCTTAGTAATTTTACCACATCAAGAGTTGGTAACAGCATATAGTTAATTGCATTAGATTATAAGACTGGAGTATTCTGAAATAGTTCCTCATCAGGAAAGGTCAGAGGTGGCACAATCTTCAGAATTTTTTTAATTTTTTTTTTTTTAAAGATTTTATTTATTTATTCGACAGGATAGAGATAGCCAGCGAGAGAGGGAACACAAGCAGGGGGAGTGGGAGAGGAAGAAGCAGGCTCACAGTGGAGGAGCCTGATGTGGGGCTCGATCCCGTAACGCCGGGATCACGCCCTGAACCGAAGGCAGACGCTTAACCACTGTGCCACCCAGGCGCCCCATAGAATTTTTAAAGTGATTTTCAAAAAACTCCATCCTTCCTTATTGCCTTTTAAGTGGTGTTCCTATTGTTTGCATGTTGAACTCCCTTGTATTAGAATACTTGAGTCACAGTCTTTTATTTTTCAGTTATTCAAGCGAAGAAATGTTGCTACAGCAGAGGAAGAAACAGAAGAAGAAGTTATGTCAGATGGAGGCTTCCATGAGGCTCAGATTAATAACATGGAGATGGCACCAGTAAGTAAGATAATGAAAGAAACTCTTTTAAAAGTGTTTTTCTGAGGAAGATAAGAGGTATAGCTCTCTATTTGGGTTTTTAAAAAAGGTGTTAGTAGATGGCTATAGAAAGTACTTGGCATTTCATTTTTAAAAAGAAGCCATATACTTAATCTCATGGTTCATTAAATGTTTATTATAGTTTGAATAACATGCAATTAAACAGAATTAACTAAATTATGAAGACTAATTCAGCTGTTAAAACTTAAAAAGATAATTATAAAATTATTCCTTAAAAGTTAAATAATAAGGGATACTTTAAAGGAAATCCCAGTTTGCTATTCTTTTCAGTTATCAAATGGGGCATGTTTATATGATTTTAAAAATTGGTTCCACATCACAGCTGTTAGAATTTTCTGTTATAACCCATTTTGTAACTTTCTTGAGGTTACATAAGCAGATAAAAATTAATGCTTTATTTGTATGGATTATACCTGTTTATATCTCTAATTTATTGTAGTCAGTTAATCACACACACGCACACGCACACGCACACACGCACAGATGGTTTTTCAAAAAGGGAAATCTTTCTTCCACCCAATTTCTTTCTTCATTGACAACCACTGTTACTAGATTCTTACTCTCTCTGAGAAAATAAGTTTTTTCTCTCCCCCGCCCTGTGCCCCTTTTAAGCAGATTGTGACGTATTATGCACAATATCCTATATATATATTTTTTTTTCTTTCTTACTTCATAGATTGCCAGTTTTTACTGACCAGTTTTCTTTTGGAACTAGGAGAGCAGTTTAAGTCACTTTGGAATCTATATAGACATTGTAGCCAACACAATCATTTTGTGGTGAATTCTTCTAGGTCCTTCAGAAAGCCGAGCGGTCCTTCTTTTTGTTGTTGTTCTTTTAGTGGATGTTAAAATAAATATGAAGTGTTTTGTGGACCATAGCATTAGGGTTTTATGGAGGAAACAACCAATAGGAGATTGAGTGATTGATTGGTTTTCAGGAATTGGCTCATTAATTGTTGGAGCTGGTAAGTCCAAAATCTGTAGGGCAAGTTAGTAGGCTGAAAATTCGGGTAAGCATTGATGTTGTAGTTATAGCGCTGAAATTCCTCAGGAAACCTGTCATTGCTCTTAAGACCTTCAACTGATTGAATGAGGCCCACCCACATTTTGGAGAGTAAAGTACTTTACTTGAGTATACTAATTTAAATGTTAAACACATCTAAAAAATACTTTCATAGCAAGTTTAGACCAGTGTGTGTTCGAACAGTTGGATACCATAACCTAACCCAGTTGATATATAAAATTAACCACCCTAATATACTCCTTGACAACCTGGGATCCCTACAGAACTCCTTAAACCACACTGAGTCTCAAATGAAGAAATAACAAGTCGTATCTCCATGTAACATGATAGTTATCTTTTGTGCAACTAAAAATGCACTGTACTTTTCCCCAGAAGACGTTAAGTCCTTGAGTGATGTTCATTTGTCTCCTTGATTTCTTGTAACTTGAATGCTGTGATATAAAGTCAACAGTACTTTAATACCATGAATGTAAAGTCAATACATCTTCTATTAGGGGATAAGAGAGGGAAGAGAACATGTGTTTGTGTGTGTGTGTGTGTTTGTGTGTGTGTGAGAGAGAGAATGTGTATATCTAAGTGTATCCAAACATTCATAACAGAATCATATAGGTAGCTTTGTTTATTCAAGAATCAGTTTTGTAAGTTTCGGGGCGCCTGGGTGGTGCAGTCGTTAGGCGGCTGCCTTCGGCTCAGGGCGTGATCCCGGCGTTCTGGGATCGAGTCCCACATCGGGCTCCTCCGTTGGAGGAGGAGATTTTGTCATATAAACAAAATCTTTAAAAAAAAAAAAAAAAGAATCAGTTTTGTAAGTTTCAAATTAGTTACTTTTCTGACTGTTAAGAGCAGAATGCTTCACTCTCCCCACTGGGATTCTTAAGTGTTCGGTATTGCTTACCAACCCTCCAGTATTTATAACTCAGTGCAGCTTTCTTCACGATTCATCTTATTGACTCTAACCCTTCATGAAATGATAAGAACTTTATTTTATTGTGACAAGTGACCCTGAAAAGAAGGTTAACTACTAATACTGGAGATGGGTTGTTGTAGAAAATGGAAAAGTTCTAATAAAGCAAGAAAACAGTGGAAAAATGAAAGTTTTAGTAAAGAAAATAGAAATTTTATTTTTTATTTTTTATTTTTTTAAGATTTTATTTATTTATTCGACAGAGACAGAGACAGCCAGCGAGAGAGGGAACACAACCAGGGGGAGTGGGAGAGGAAGAAGCAGGCTCATAGCGGAGGAGCCTGATGTGGGGCTCGATCCCAGAACGCCGGGATCACGCCCTGAGCCGAAGGCAGACACTTAACCGCTGTGCCACCCAGGCGCCCCAGAAAATAGAAATTTTAAATAAATTCAGGAGTTGTTAAATTTGAAAGTGGCTAGAATCTGTGATTTATATAAGACTATCTGTACTCATTCAATAAATATTTGTTGAGCATCTGCTGTATGCCAGCCATCAGTGATAGAATGAGAAGATGGACAGGGTCTTTGGCTTTCAAGAAGCTTATATTATACTGGAAGAATCTGGGAATTAAATACATAACTGAAAAAAAATATCTGATAGTGAAAAAGGATTAAAGTAGAGTGATAGAGATGGAGTGGCTGCTTTAGATTTGGAGGTCGTGAAGAGCCTTCTTTTAGAACTTGAATGACGAGGACCAACCAACCGTGTGAGGAGCAAGAGAGGAAGAGTAATAAACACCTTGTCTTAGTATTTACTACTAAGATTACTTTCTTACTGTCATGAGCTTCTTAATGGTAGAGTATTTGGCTTTATCACATTATTAATCATCTCAGACATTTCTGCGTGTAAAGATTATCCTACCTTTGTGTAACTCTTCCAGATAAATACGATTAACTTAATGTGGCCACAACTTACACTGTCTTTGTTTTCCTTTGAATTAAAGTTAAAATTTTATCATGTTTGCTTTTTGTTTGTGTTTGCAGGGTGGAGTTATTACTTCCGACATGATCGAAATGATATTTTCCAATAGCCCAGAGCAACAGCTTTCAGCAACACAGAAATTCAGAAAATTGCTTTCAAAAGGTGAGTTCTAAATGTGTTAAAGTACAGTTGACCCTTGAATGACAAGGGCTTGAAGATCTTTTTCAATAAATTGAGTACAGTACTGTAAATGTATTTTCTCTTTCTTACGATTTTCTTAATAGCGTTTTCTTTTCTCTAGCTTATTTTATTGTAGGACTACAGTATGCAATACATATAACATACAAAATATGTGGTAATTGCCTGTTTATGTTATTGGTGAGGTTTCCTTCAACAGTAGACTATTAGTAGCTAGGTTTTGGGGGAGTCAAAAGTTAATACAAGGATTTTTGACTGTGCAGGGATTGTTGCCCCAACCTTTGTATTGTTCAAGGGTCAACTGTGCATTTTTTCATTTAGTTAAAAAAAATACTACTTTCCCATAATCTGTTTTTCCCATCACAGATAAATTGCTTTGGAGTGTGTCTATCAACAAAATAAAAGGACACGTATAGATATATATGTAATTATGAGCCATGGCTAACTTCTGAATTTCTTTATTTATATAATCTTATCAGGACCAGAAAGCAGCATTATTTTCATCTCTGAGCTATTTTATAAAAGACCTTTAAAATGATAAGAACAGTGTATTTCATGTTAATTCAAATGGAGAAACTCCACTTTTTTTTTAAGAAAAACGTTTTTGTTTTTTTAAAAAGATTTTATTATTTTTAAGTAATATCTATACCCAACATGGGGCTTGATCTCATAACCCCGAGGTCAAGGTCACATGTTCTACCAACTGAGCCAGCCAGGTACCCCAAGAAAAACTTTCAAAATATCAGTTGAAAGATCAGTGATTGTTGGTTTTAATGTTATCATTTTATCATGAAATTTAAGTTTGGATTTATTGGTGGTCAGGGTAATTATCTTCTTTTTCTTTTTGGTATAATTAGGGTAGACTAGAATATGATACCTTTGCCATTCTGGACAAGTAAAAAGAACTGTGGAACTCTGAACCACATTAAAATGTTGATAGTAAATATTGACGTTAAATTAACAGCAGACCCTCCCCTCCCCCCAGTAGTAAGGTATAGTTTTTTGGAGTCATAAGTGATAAATATATCCCTTGAGGGACCTGGAATAAAAACCTCTATAACATATAGACATAACAAAATTGTGTGTGACATAAAAATTAATATTTTTTGTGTGACAACTGAACGTTCGAAGGCCATTATCATGTACACCTTCCCCATTCCCCTTGTCTCTTTTCAGCATGCTGAGTCTAGTGCCTTTCTCACACCACAGGGCTTTGTAGGACCTTTCACTGCTCTCTACTGCTTTCCTGCCTGGATTCTAGTTTGCCAGCCATCCCTCTTAAAAATGTGATAAGTAGAGGGGCGCCTGGGTGGCTCAGTCGTTAAGCGTCTGCCTTCAGCTCAGGTCATGATCCCAGGGTCCTGGGGATTGAGCCCCTCATCGGACTCCCTGCTCAGCGGGAAGCCTCTTTCTCCCTCTCCCACTCAGCCTGTGTTGCCTCTTGCTGTCTCTCTCTCTGGCAAATAAATAAATAAAAAAATCTTAAAAAAAATGTGATAACTAGAATACAGTACTTCAGATGTCATCTTATTACCCTAAGGTGTGGGGAGAGATTGCTTTCCTTGTCCTGAGACTACACATTCCAGTAACGTACTTCAAGATAGCATCAGTTATTTTGGTAGTCATGGCACAGTAATGGTTCACTGTATTTGCAGCCATCTAAACTCCCTAGAACTTCTCTTCATGCACTGTTTTTAGGTTTTGTCTGGAAAGTCATGTAGATTTTTTTAAATGTCTTTTTAAAATATTCAGTTGCTAAGTCCTGCTTTATTGCTGCTAACTTCAGCTTACAGTTCTTCCTATATGTTATTTCTGTAATCTGGCATTTTAACGACTTCATCTTTATTATGATCATCAGATTTATTTGTTGTGTTTTCTGAATGGTTGACAAAAATGTTAACTAGGCAAAGAACATGTCATCAGAGCTCGCTCCAAATTAACATTAACTCCATCAGTCACCTTTTTTTCAGTAAAGCTGTGGACTTCGCTAAGAAACCGTGGTAGTAAGTACTGTAATCCACCTGCCGTTTTTCTTGCGTCATTACATGAATGTCATCAGGAACTTCGTCAGATTTCTCGCTGAGATTACCATGCTGGTTGTTGAGGACATTTTCTATCTATTTACCAAACAGGTTTCTATCAAATGGTTTCACTTATAAGATACTCTGTTGTCATAAATGAAAAATGAGATGAATTTGGCAAGTCATCCTTAGTGAATTCTTGCTGGCTCCTACGTACCACCACAGCTGTAAAATTAAATCCTGCAAGCACATCCAGAGCCACCTAACCCAGTTTCTGAAAACAGCTTGCTGTTAGACAGACTAAAAACCCGTATACAGAGGCAGGACTAGAAGGAAGTTGACCGAAAGAATAGTATGGCTGTGTTTGGATGTTTTTTCCCCTACTTTCTAAGTTTCCTAAAGTAGTGGCGCTAACTTTAATTTTTGAGAAGTCTGGCCATCGTTTCCACATTAAAGCTTACCTTATTGTGAAACCTTTTGAGCTACCCTAGTCTCAAAGTGACTGAACTCAATTTTACATTTACAGTTTTACATTGTTTTTCTTTTTTAGATTTCCAGCATGAAAGAGATGCTAAAATAGAGGGAGGGATATTATGACGTAAGTTTGAAATAATAAAGTCCTTGCATTGAAATGAAAGGATTATTTTTCTTCTTTCCTTTTATCTTACGGGGAGACAGAACCTAATCCTCCTATTGATGAAGTCATCAGCACGCCAGGAGTAGTGGCCAGGTTTGTGGAGTTCCTCAAACGGAAAGAGAACTGTACACTGCAGGTGCGGACATGTTCATTTCCTGCCTCCTCCTTTACTTCCCTTTGCGAGCTTACATTTTATGTACAGATTTGTTGTTACTTACATTAATTTATACAGGGGGTTCATTTTTGATATGATGTTCCTGACAACCACATTGCAAGCTGCTTCGATAGCTTTGTTAACATCTAGGCCCTTGGTTTTACTCTTTAGAATTCTTGTCATTTTTAGTCATGAAAAAGATTATTTTATGGTGATCGTGGATCATAATTAATAGGGAATTGTGTGTGGTAGAGAAGTCATTATAGATAGAACCTAAGTGTGAGCTATGTAAAATTTGGTTTTGAAGGATTTTTAGATTATATTTGTTGACTTTGCAAGGCTGTGTAACATGGGCTAGATTAGAGACTCACTAACCCCCAAACCTGGTCCTAATTAAATCCTTCCCCTTACCCTCACGAGCTGACAAGGAGATAGCCTTGTTGTGAATGTTGGTGCTTGGTGCTAGGTTGATTTAGTCTATCAGTACTGTATTATATAGGAGTTCCAGGAGGAAATTCTGCAACTTCTGGGTTGTATAGTTTTCATAGTAAAAAGAACCAGCTGTCACTGGACTCATCCTGGCAGTTACCTAGAAGTTTTAAAATACTGTTGTTTTTTTTCTGAATAAAGTTGGATTTTTAGTAAACTGGTAATTTTTCAGTAGCTGTACTTCCTTAGAGTACCCCGTTGAATCAGTTTCTGCGTTATTCTGTAACCAGTACCTGTGATATCTAAATTCTTACTTGTAGGATCTAATCTGAAGGGCTCAGTCCCCTTAGAGAGATTCTCCAACTATGAAAATGGGTTAGGTGTAGAGTAGATCACAAAGTAAATTTACCAATAACAAGTTAACCCTAAAAATAACTTTCACCTTTTTATCCGTTTTTGCCTTATTCTCTAAGGCTGTAGGAAGTGGGGTATTTTTGTAACTAATAATAACCCCTGTCCCCAGGTTCTTTACTGTTCGGAGGATTGTAGATGATTCATAAGACTTGATGCTTTGTCTTGATATTTTCTCTCCTTTCCTCCCACCCTATCTTTCTCCTCCTTTTACTCTCTTTGTTGCGGTGATGAGTTCTTTCCAGAAGAAAAACAAGAAATCCAGAAAAGGTAGAGTACTTCAGTGTCCCATCAGTTTTTCTTCTCCAGTTTGACTTTTACTAATCCCCAAGTTCATTTGACTTAAGATTCTGTTTTGCTAGCTGCCTCTTGGATTGTAATTCTGGTCCCTGTCTAAGGCCAGGATCATCGGACACCTGAAAAATAATCAGGTTCACCTAGAGAGCAAGGAAAGAGACTTTTATCAGGAAAAAAAAAGGAAATCCAGACAGCCAACACTGCAGAGTACCGAGCCTGAGCCCTAAGCAACCTGCCAGGAGAACCAGAGGGACCAAATGAAGAGCCTTACTGCAGTTTATCATTGAAAAGCTTTGTAGGAAGAGGGAGGTAGGGAAATTATCATTTTGTTCATGTGAAAATATGTTTGTATCCTATCTCTGACTCTGAGAGTAGTTGAGAGATGCTGAATTTGCTCCTGGATCTAGCAGTTTCTAATAGGTGGTCACAGAGGTCCAGTTCCTTAATGTGTAAAAGAAGGATGGTATAACCTCTAGGCCTAAAACGAAAAAAGAGAACTGGGCCTTTCCCCATCTCCACATTTTCTGATACTCCCCCAAAGAGTGCGATATGTTCTCTCAGACAGTGCCCTCTTCTGGCTACCACATGTACATTCTACATCATTTTTGATTCTGTAATCCTAGAACTTGGATCTTCTGAAGATGAAAACCTTTGGAAATCTCTGATTTGCTTCTTTCTAAATTCTCAGATTCCACCCTTGTGTAAGTAATTAGGCTGAAAGATTGAGAAATGATTCCTTTGGAAGCGACCACCTCATGATTTTCAACTTAGTTGTCCAAAGACTCTGAGAAGTAAGCAGTCTGTTTATTATCTAAAGGTCATCATCCCCACCTTTTCTTTTGTGTACACCTCAAGTACCACATGGTCCTCTCTCTCCAGTGTGGCTAGTGGCTAACATCAGCCACTCCAGAGGCAGGAGGAGCAGCCATATCGAGGGAGACCTTAGAGCCAGGAAGCGTCGTGCTCACATGATCGGACATGCTCTGGGAAGCTTGGAGGGTACTCCTTCCTCTGTCTTCTTGGAGAGCACTACGATATAAGTTGTCCCTGATGCGCCTACCTGCTTACTAGAAATCTGAATAGTACATTTTTGGAATGGGGCTTTTGCCATTTCTCTTCTAGAAAGAGAGTAACAATATATAATCATAGTAATAGCTCAAGGCCCTGATAAATCCTGTGGACAAACTTAATGCCTTCATTCCATAGGTAAAGAACTGTGAATCCTAGTGAAGGCTCTCTTCACTTACTTTCTGGCTCTCCTTACACCGAATCAGTGAGATACCTCACACCAGGGAGATAAAAATGCCTGCTTTGGGCAGTGCTACCCAGATACTCATTTGCCTTCAAACGAGATGAACAGGGGTGGAATCTAGCATTTTGGCAGCAAATAATGTCACCTAGCTAAGAACATTCTCAAGTTCAGTGACATGTAGGCCTCAGACATATCTGAACCTTTGATATGAGATTGGTCTGCCTTATGGTATATTCCCTGGGCCTACTTTGTTTGGTTTTTGGAGTCCAGGCCCAGCATGTTTGTACTGTCTTTTGCAGTGCTGAGATGTTGCATTCTCTTATAGAAGCTTATTATGAAAATAGCTAGAAATAAGTAAATTGCATCCTAGTTCCATTCATTAGGTACTCCTCTTAAAATCATAAATTTAAATTAAATTGGTTTAGTTTCCCCGTTCTTGCCTCTCTTGTCCCATACAAAAGCTTAATGTAATCAACTGCAGTAAGCCTTCATGTTCCTGTGTCTTTTCCCATCCTCATTGATCCCTCTGCCTTTCTTGAAAGGCTGCTCAGATGACTCAGGCACTGTTCTCTGCAGAGTTTGATATCTGGGTTTATTTTTCTGATGTGAGCCTCTCTTTTCACTTGCTCTCCAGGTGAGCCTGGCATTTGCTAGGAGCCAGAGTGGACCCGGCAAAGTGGCCAGCAACAGAGTCCTGATCCAAATGGAGAAAGGGAACCAGGCGTACCTCAACCTGGAGTGGGAAACTTGATAGGAGGTCAGAAGTACTTCAGCTTTGGATTCTCATTTTCCTTATTTAAGGAACTGAGCACCAGAAGGTAGAGACTGAGAAAGGGAAGAGAGAAAATACCAAATCCGCAGTGTGACCTTCAGATATCAACTGTAGCCTTATTTAGCAAGTCTGGACAGTGAAAATAGTGGAGTTAAAATTTACAAGAGATCACAGCATGACAGGTTGTTTTCCTTGCATGGTACTGTTCTTGGAACATTAAGAATATAGTAGTTTAAAACAAAAAAGAGGAAGTAAGGATTATAGTTATTTTGGCTACCATTTATTACTTCAAGTGATACCATTTCTTAGATTTTATTCATCATGTTACCGGTTTTTTTGAGTCTCATGGTTACCTAAATTACTTTTTCTGGTCATTTTTCTAACCTTATGCAATTGTTTTTGCTGTTAACTCTGGACTTTCACATTTCATAGCTCTCTTGCATGTTAAATTCTAACCTGGGACCCAAAGCCGAAACATTAACAACACAAAGACGGCAATACCCAGTGAAAGAGAGGTTAAAGTACACCCAGTTTTTAAAAACATACATATTAAACACATTTGAAAGTTGTTTCTTGTAGCACTTTATTAACAGCACTTCCTCCCTCCCTCCTGTCTCCTACCTATATACGTACATTTCACACAAATACACAGATGGGCATAGAAAATTGCACAAGTACAGCTTGATGAGTCTTTACAAGGTAAACATCAAAGTAATCACTGTGTGTGTGCTCGTGTGAAAGAGAGAATGCCTTATTCATGCACAAATATGATTTTCGGTGGTTCTCTGGTTATAAGTTATTCATGTGTTTCTGTCCCTGATGCTTTCTGATTTCTGTTCTTACCAGGGGAGGCCTTGAGTCTTGCTTTCAGAGGTTATCATCACTCTGGACTTCTTAGTAATAAACATAGCTCTGGTACATTGTTCTTTTGCTGAGATAGCCTAATTTCCCATTTTCTTCCATCCATGTTTAGTCTCTTTCTTACTTATTCTCTATTTTCCTATTCATTGGCACTCTCTTTTGCTTTTCCATTTCATTCTCTTAAGTAGCATCTGGAATTCCCTCTCATTTCCTGTGAGACCGCTGGTACTAAACCTCATCAGACAAAGAGCAGCTTCAGCTCTGCAAGCAATGAGTATTCTAATTTTTTCTCATTGATAATTCTTTAATAAGCCTTTATCTACACAGGTTACTGTTGTCATTTCATTTGCATCAAAATCTCACCGCAGTCTGTTTTCTCTTTGACAAAGACTGGTATGTATGCCCATCTCACTCCTTCTTCACACACTGCTTTTCCTCACAGTTGTCATTTCTTTGACTTGGTCTTTGCAGTATCTGATGACTCTTTGTTCAGCTTGGAGCCTGACATCTGGTAGGAGGGTTTGCTTTTGTACTCACATCATCTGTCTCTGTTAATCAGTTTTAACTCTACTAGTTTTCCTAGAAAGCAAAAGAAACTGCATTTTAGACAAACTGTTTTCTTTTTAGCATCCCCTAAATAATCTGGCATATCTCTGGCATATTGTTATTTTCAAATTTCTTGCCTAGATAGCAAAACTCCAAGCAATTGAAAGATTTTTGTCAATGTTACAGGTGTGTGTCAGAGAGGAGACTATGGCTGGGCTTCATAAGCATACTCGGTTGGGAGGCTGTAGTAGTTTTTGGAATGACTGCATAACATAAATAATTAGATTGTTGGATCTTTTTCTGATCATTTCCTCATTCATAAACTACCAAAGCCAGACTACTCTGGGATGTTGTGAGGAACATGTGAGTAATGCTTTGAAAATACAAAGTACTTAACAAATGTAAAGTTTCAGTTCGGACAGATAGAAAAGGGTTTGAGCACAGATTTCAGGAGTGATTTAATTATGGAGGTGGTATGTGATGGAATTTTATTTTATGATAGTCAGTGTTTAGAAGTCTCTTGAACTTCTCTTGTAACAAAGTTATCAAAAGGAAAATATTTTCCCTTTAACTGTGGTGCTCCTGGTCTGGGCCTCCTTGTTGCTGTAATATCATTGTCCAGTTAGGCTACCTAACTACTGTACTCATTTGTGTGTGTCACATTCATAGGTTTCTTGGAACGTCTCCTTCTTTAAGCGTCTTCTGCGGTGAATTTGCTGTCCTTCACATGCTTTGGACTATGCTAATCAGATGGTTTTCCCATGTCTTCTGCGTTCTTTCCCCCAAACCCAATGATTGATGATTTAGTTTTCCATATGACAGCTGCCGTTCAGTTGACCCAAAAGCTTTTAGAAGAGTCACAGCTCTTTCAATGACTTTTTATTGATCTCTCATTCAAGGGACATATCACTGAATTTTTTTCTGCACATGTGCTTCATTAAAGGACAAATAGAAGACAGAGCAGAAGACGGAAACAAAACTAAAGTTTACTAAGAACTCTTAAGTACACAGAATTTTAAGAGTTCATTTTTGGATTTCTCCATTTTAGGATCTCTAGAGGGTCGAATTACTGTAAAGATGGGCAGATTAGTAACATGCTGTACTTTTTGTTGGCCATGATTTCCTTCATACCTTCTGTTTACCCCTTTATCAACCTTTAAGAATGCTCTTTTTGAAAAACTCTTACCTCTGTACTTTAGTTTGGAGCCCTCTCATTTGTCAGAAGCTCTTATGCTCTGAAGTTGCCGTTTCTGTTAATTGAATGCCAGTTAACTCCTTTTGGCTCACTTATCATTTAAAATATCTTTTGCCTTTTTCACTGTCCTTGTGTCTTACACTTTTTACACTAACACCCTCCCTGCTTTTCACTGTGTCCATCTTATGGAAATTATTTCCTTTTTTTTTTATTAGATAATATACATGGTTTAAGGCCAAAAGGTACATAAGGTTTTACAATGAGAGGTTTCCCATTCACCCTTACCTCTCCATGTAGGTAACAAGTATTTACAGTTTTTTATGACTCCTGCCAGAGGTATTCTGTACCATAAGTATATTGATGCATATATTCCTTCTTAACCCTTTTCGAAAATACAGTATGATGCTATCTTAATATACACTGTTAGGCTTTTTTTTTTTTTTTTCCCCATTTTTTTCTTGGGAGATCATTTATATCAGCATATGAAGCAGTCCCTCATTCTTTTTATGGTCTTATGTCAGCTTTGGTCTACTTTGGTCTGAAATTTTAGACCAAATTTTAGACTGAATATTCTAGATTGAGGTATTTCTACGGGGAATTCTCCATTTAAAATTGATACAGAATCCATCTAATAGATTATGTGCAAATAATGATTTCAGATTCTTTTCTTCATGTACAGAAAACCTTATTGTTATAGCTAAAAATAAGCTATTAAATGCTAATAAGATATTAAATTATTTTTATCTTTATAGTTTGAATCAGCTTGGGTATTGACAAATATTGCTTCAGGAAATTCTCTTCAGACCCGGATTGTGATTCAGGCAGGAGCTGTGCCTATCTTCATAGAGTTGCTCAGCTCAGAGTTTGAAGATGTCCAGGAGCAGGTAAAAAAATGAAGCAAAGAGAAGCAAGTGAAAGAATACCATTTTTTCCTTTGGTGTTACATTCAGGGCCTCAGTTTCACCACCTGGCCATGACAGTCCATGGTTCATCACAGGGAGTGTTCTAGAAATCGAAACCAAAGTGGAAAATTTCATAGTGAATGTAGGCAGAATCTTTTTTGGAAATATAAAACCATTTTCCCCTTCCAACCCTGAATTTTTTAAAGTCCTATATACATTTTATTTTTATTTTATTATTATTATTTTTAAAGATTTTATTTTTTAAGTAATCTCTACACCTAACGTGGGGCTTGAACTTACAACCCTGAGATCAAGACTTGCATGGTCCACCGACTGAGCCAGCCAGGCGCCTGGAGCCCTTATATACATTTTTTTTTTTTTAAGATTTATTTATTTTAGAGAGAGCACATGAGTGGGCGGCAGGGGGGCTGGAGGGCTGGAGGAAAGGGAGACGGAGAGAGAGAGAGAGAGAGAGAAAATCTCAAGCAGACAGCCTGCTGAGTGTGGAACCTGATGAGGGCTGGATTCTGCAACCCTGAGATCATGACCTGAGCCGAAATCAAGGGTTGGATGCTTAACCGACTGAGCCACCCAGGTGCCCCAGCCCTTTATACTTTCTAGATCGTGTAAGCAGTTACTGAGCTTTTACTTGTAGGGCTCTCTAGTGTGGATTGCAGTAGCTTGTCTTTGCCACTTTTGTGCAGAAAAAGCCCTAGAAAACATGAATTTTTTATTACTGCAAACTTTATCAAATTCATAAATATAAATCACTGCTAAATGAGTATGATTTTCTTCTGCGGCTTAATTGAGATATAATTTACATACAGAAAACTGCATATATTTAAAAAGTACAGTTTGATAGGTTTTGACGTACGTATATACCCGTGAAACCATCATCACATTCAAGATATATTATATCCATCACCCCCAGAAGTTTGATGGCTCTTAAAGTCTTTGTTCACTGTTTTCTTTTGTAAGCAAGCTTAAAATACATTTTTAACCAGCTGTAGATATAAGAACTGGTTCCTCCCTTTGCTTATACCATGAGTGTTCACATGTACACTTTATAATATTATGGATCTTCTTTCCCTAATCCCGCAGCTATTTCATTTCATTCCCTGATAATGAACTTCCATTAGAAGTGTTAATGGTTAGTGCCTGTGTGTATGTTGATTTACTACTATATAATTTTGTAAAGAGTTTTGTGGTATTTTGACATATTTTCTGAAAGAATTATGAGAGAATTACACTACGCAACCTATCATTAATGAGCAATTCTTTCACAGGCAGTCTGGGCTCTTGGCAACATTGCTGGAGATAGTACCATGTGCAGGGACTATGTCTTAGACTGCAATATTCTTCCCCCTCTTTTGCAGTAAGTTTGTTTCTATTATTACTATTTTTTGAGCACTAGAAATATGGAAAGTTTCTCAGAAGGCAGTGCATCTTTAGAAATCACTTTGGATTTTCTGATGTTTTCATTACAGATATTTTCTTACTAACTTGTTCAGATTATTTCTTCAGGTATTCTCTCTTACTTCAGTGCCAAAATTCTGAATTAGTGCTGTTAGAATTAACTCTGTTGTTCTGGAGAAAAGCTGTTTAAAGACATGTGTTTATCAGTAGCGTTAGATTTAGTATTTATCTTATGCTATGAGATAATTAATGTCCACTGTATAGTTTACCATTGTATCATCATGCTTTAGGTTATTTTCAAAGCAAAACCGCCTGACCATGACCCGGAATGCAGTATGGGCTTTGTCTAATCTCTGTAGAGGGAAAAGTCCACCTCCAGAATTCGCAAAGGTAAGGATTATGCTTGTGGGAAATGGGCAGAAAAAAGTACAAATAAAAGAATGTTAAGCAAGGAATATTAATGTGAACAGAAAGAGATGATAATTTTTCATAAAATTTAAAATGGAATTTTATCTGTTTCTAGAGAAATAGGGCTTTTTGTTGTTTTTTTGGTGTTAATTTGGGATAAATTTTCACTGACTGTAAAAAGCTCTGAATTAATCTTAAAACCTAGCATTTTTTATTTATAGCAAAGTATCTGAAACACAAAATTTTTTAGCTTTACCACTTGTGAAAGTTTCTTTACCTCTTTGGTCCAGGAAAAGTGTGTTTCAACAAGGAATTTCACTCTGAGAATTGGTATATACTTCACTCTTTGAAATTATTTTCCTTGGTCTCTGACTACCTCGTCAAAGTAAACTGCAAGGCACTGACAGCATTCCCAAAGATGGAAATGCCACTTGGCCACTTGCTACTCCATTTCCAGAAGTATTAATCACCCCAGAAATTACCACGTGTGTGCCTAGTTGCCTTTTGGAGTTTCTCATCTCACTTCTAGCTTTTATTCTGTTGAATTTCATTATCATGTCATCTTCCCTTTACAGGTTTCCCCCTGTCTGAATGTGCTTTCCTGGTTGTTATTTGTCAGTGACACTGATGTACTGGCTGATGCCTGCTGGGCCCTCTCGTATCTATCAGATGGACCTAATGATAAAATTCAAGCCGTCATAGATGCAGGAGTATGTAGGAGACTTGTGGAGCTGTTGATGTAAGATATCTTAAAGTGTGTCTGTTCTTTTGTCCCTATATTAGTTTATTAGTTTTCTAGATGCTGATAAATATTAATATGTTATACTGACTTACTGTGCTTTGGGCTGCTCTCTTTTGTTAACTTACATTGATGTCAGATCTGTTTGTTTTGAGGCTTATATAGAGAACTGCTCATTCTCTTGCTGTGAGCAGTCCTTCAGCAGGAACATTTGGAAAACTCTGATATGTGTAATTAAGCTAATGATTAATGACCTGAGACCAACCACTGGGGATAGATAACAAAAGTTGTATTGCCACTAAAAAGAGTCAATCCTGAGGCACCTGGGTGGCTCAGTCAGTTAAATGTCCGACTCTTGATTGGGCTCAAGTCATGATCTCAGGGTGGGGAGATGAGCCCTGCGTCGGCCTCTGCACTGGGCATGGAGCCTTCTTAAGATTCTCTCTCCCCCCCCCCCCTGTTAAAAAAATAGGAAAGAGGAAGTGAAAACTGTATTGAAGAATGAGAGGGAAATCTTGTCATTCAGGTGACAAAATACCTGGGAAAGATTATTAAGAAAGATTTGTAGTTTTTATCCAAAGATACTAAAATAAAGGGAGAGAGAGCTCTTCTAGGGAATACTAAACCCATCCTCATAGGGTTCCCTTAAGAAGCAACATAGGTACCTTTGTGCTCTAAAGTCACGTCACATTATTTGGTTTGGATTTCAGCCCTAAAGAAAAGAGACTAAGGATAGAACTGTGGATTAATATTTCTTTTTATGGTTGCAGGCATAATGATTATAAAGTGGTTTCTCCTGCTTTGCGGGCTGTGGGAAACATTGTTACAGGCGATGATATTCAGACGCAGGTATGTATAAGTGGTAACTATTTTTTTTTCCTTCAGAAACAGTACATTGAACCCCATGATTATGTTTCTAGTAGAGTATTTAACTCCATGTTATTAGGGAGAATTGACACTATGTTTCGTTAATGTTTGTTAAAAATGTTGCCTTAGCTACTTTCGTTTCAGTACCTTCACTGGCTCTATCTTGGTTGACCAATTGCTTATAGCAATTTTGGGTTCCCCTATTGTATAACTTACCCTTTGGTTAGGTTTATTTCCCACAACTCCTTCTACTTGAAGTGGTTCTTGTGAGTGTCAGAGCCTCCAGTAGCCTCCTTTCTCTGTCATTTTCATCTCATCTCTAATAGCTTCCTTTTCTTTTGCACATGGTAAGTCTCCAATGTGAGAATTCTTCCTTCCTTGTTCTCAGTGTCACCTCTCCCCACTCCATTCAACTTCTTTATCAAGATATATCATTCACAGTGGTGGATTGTTCTAGCTATTTTTCTTTATCTCTCAAATGTACTGGCATTGTCTTTAACATTGTTTTCCTGGGCTTCTGTGATGTTGAAGTGTTTTGGGTCTTCTGCTTCACTGACCGTTTCTCCTTGGCAAGCTCCTTTTCCTGTTCTTTCTTGTTTGTGGGATTATCCCCTGGAGGGGATAATTACTCATTGATCTTATTTATAACTCAACCATCACCCTCTTGCAACTTGATTGAGAATTAGGTTTTCGCCTTAGCTCTTAACTCAGCCTGACTCGCAGGAAGGCATTTAATGTCTGCACTTTGCTAATCCCTAAAATTTGGATTTGAAGGTATTTTCCAACTCTGATAATTTACTTTAAATTTATGCTGTCCAGAAGGGAACTCATTATTTTCCCTGGTATATCTGGACCTCTGCTTATTTATGTTTACCTACCTTAGTGAATGACACCAACAGTTGACCATGCCCCAAACCTGTACATTAGCTGGATCATTCCCTGTCCACGTCTCTCATGAGTCACTAGATGCCATCTCTACTCATCCCTCCCAGTGCTTAATTCAGACCCGTTCCTGTATCACCAGAAGGATGCTTGTAAAATGCATATTTCATCATGTCATTCTCTTACCTAAAATCTTTTTATGGTCCCCTGTTGTCCTTTGAGGGTGTTTGAGATCCTTTAAAATCTGGCACCTGTTTAATGGAATGCTGTGCAACAGAATGAGGAAGCTTTAAGCACTGATACAGAAATATCTCCAGGTTATATCATTTAAAAAGAAAAACAAGGGGCAGAAAGTGTGTAGAATCTATTACTATTTATATAAAAGGAGGCAGAGAGGAGAGGAGAAGAAAACAAAATATATACTTGATAATATTTGCCTAAAATTTCTGTGGAAGGAAACACAGGAAACTAATAACATTGATTATCCCTATGGAGACCTGAGTTGCTGGTGTACAGGAATGGAAAGGAGGCTTTTGCCTCTGTAGTCCTTTATACTTTCTGAATTTTTAAACTAGATCAGTGTATTTGCTATTCAAAAAAAAGTTTGTCTTTCCCTCCACATGCCATACTCTGTGCTTTTACCATGTTTAGCCCTTGAATTCACTATGACCACACTCAGCCCTAAGTTCTGACATACACTTGCTTCCCTCTGCACCGAACATACACTTGCACCCCCACCCCCGCTCTTAACCACTCCCTCACATGAATCCACACTCTGCCGCTAAGGTCGTCTCATTCTCAGGTCTTCCTGTTAATATTATTTTCTCCGAGAGGCCTTGGTCGCTACCAGCCTCTTAGGTGTGCCGCCTTTTGTTTCGTCCATCATAGCACGTATCACACTGTATCGTACAGTCTGATTACTAGACGGTGAGCTTCTAGAAGAGGAATGGTGTCAATCTTGTTCATTTTTGCCCTTCTGTAGTCTTAATAGTTCCTGGCACAATGTATAAGGAGTGAAAAATTACCGAATGAATGAAGTTCTGTATCTATACATCTAGTTCTGATGTCCCTCAAGTTCTGCTCCTGGGTCTCCAATAGACGGTTAGATATTTCTGCTTGCATGTCTCACATTTGTGTCTCTCACAGTTCATCTTCTTCCCCCCAGAAAACTGGTTCGAAGTCTTATTTTTTTTTCATTTCAATTAATGAGGTAACTATTCACCCCCTCCCCGAAACTTTGCAGTCATACATGGTGTCTCTATCTTTCATACCTTATATAGCAAAGTCACCAGCTCTTGTTGATTCTTAGTGTTTCATCTAATTACCTTAGTTTGGTCTGTGTTTTCTCACACACAAGGGTTGCTGCTGTGCCTACGTGATTTATCTTCCTATTCTTCCTCTCAGTTGACTCTTCTGGTAATAGCTTAATCTTTCCTAAAACAACCTTGTTCACATTACCTTCCTTTCAGAAACAGTGGACTTCTTTAATGACTATGAGATAAAGAATCTTGAATACAAAGAATTTGTATTTCAGGATTTTAGTCTCATTCTTCCTTGTAGCCTTCTGTTAATTTTGGGGTTACAGAACTCTTCCTTAATAAGCTCCACTGCTCTACTCTATCCTAACTTTTGGTAGTTTGTGGTAGCTTGTTTCAGCACTTTTTCATTTCCAGCCTTTCTTCTCTGCTGTATCCTCCCTCTTCTTTGCTTATGAAATCCTATCTGTTGGGGCGCCTGGGTGGCTCAGTCATTAAGCGTCTGTCTTCGGCTCAGGGCGTGATCCCGGCGTTGTGGGATCGAACCCCACATCAGGCTCTTTTGCTGGGAGCCTGCTTCTTCCTCTCCCACTCCCCCTGCTTGTGTTCCCTCTCTCGCTGGCTCTCTCTCTCTCTCTCTCTCTCTCTCAAATGAATAAATAAAATCTTAAAAAAAAAAAAAAAAGAAATCCTATCTGTGTTTCAAGGCATTCCCCCCACCCCTACAAAGTCTTTTTTCTTGACTACTCCACAAGTATTGTCTTTAACTTGTGACAGGTTTGGTTTTTTAATTATTTTTTGACATGTTAATTTTCTAGATCACACCTTTGGCATTTAAAAAATTGCTTTGCAGTATCTTTTATACTGTTAAGATTGTGCTTTAACCACATATTTTATTATTTTTTGAGCTGTATTAAATAGGCAGAAATGCCTTTTTAACTTGCATTGCTTTTATTACTTGTGAGGTAGGTAATCTATTAAAATTGTACTTTCTTTTAACAGTTTACATATTAAAGACAGCAACCCTTTTATGTGTTAAATTGTTTTTTGCATTATGTAGTGTGCATTTTAATTTTTGTATTTTTTTGACATGCAGATATTTCTATTTGATGAAATTTTATTTTACCCTGTAATTTCTTCCATTGTTTTTATGCTTAGAAAGTCCTTCACTATCCCCAGACCATCTATTTACTGATATTTTCTACTGTTTTATGGTGTGTTTATATATTTACTCTTTAAATTATTTGTGGGTTTATTTTGGTAATGGGTTAAGAATTGACTTTTTAAAAAATACTTTTCAAAAATAAACAATTTTTTTCAACTACTTAACCTCTGGAGGAACTTTATTATATATTTAATTCCTTATAAATACCTGTGTTTGTTTCTGGACTCGATATCTGTTCCGTTATTCAGTGATTGATTCTTGAGCCCATCCCATACTATTTCCATCATTATAACTTACGAGTTCAGTTTTGGTAGACTAGCTCTCCTTCAAGTGTATTTGTCTTACTCTCCCTCATCTTTGTAAGCTGTTTGATAGCTGGGGACGTACCCTTTTTATCTTTGTGTCCTGTGAGCACTTGGTGCACTTCATTAAGTAGGCATTTGTTGACTGGACTGCCAGGTAGAGTGTTATCAGAAGACTTAAAAATCTGAGACCACTTCTGAATTTCTGGCCACTTGATCTATTTACCCATCCAAAAGACTTTTAATATTCTGTAGGGATGGGAGGTGAAGGACTAATACATTATTATGCCTTATGAAGTAGCATTTGGACAGTTGTAATGTGTGTATAACAAAATTGCTTTGATAATCTTAGAAACTAATTCTTATTGGCACTGAATACTCTTTTACGTATAAAAAGTTATTTATTTCTAAAATTTCAAGGGGATACATTATTTCTTTGCTTATATTGTTTCTAATATAAATGAGTTAAAGATTTACTTCTGTTTGGATCAATAGAGGATAAGTTTCAAACTTTTCCGTTTAGGTAATTTTGAATTGCTCAGCTCTGCAGAGTTTATTACATTTGCTGAGTAGCCCAAAGGAATCTATCAAAAAGGAAGCATGTTGGACAATATCTAATATCACAGCTGGAAACAGAGCACAGATTCAGGTAATCCCATAGCAACTTTCTTCTATTTTTATTGGTAAGTTTTAGGTTTTTTTCAGTTAGCCTTAAATTTTTTTTTTTGTTATTACCTTGGAGACCATTAACTTCCAACATTGTTGTCTTGTTTAGTTGTTTTGTTTTGTTTTTTAACCTACCTTACAGAAGTTCAGATTTGAAACTTAAACTTTGGTCTTGGTTTTTCCCTTTGTCTTTAATATTTGATGATTTGCCAAGACCCAAGAGATGGTGTCTTATATTTTTGAAGTGTTTTGATGATCTTTATACTAAACAGATTGGCTTTACTCTTGCCAAGTAAGATATTTTTTTTCTAGTGGACCCACATATTGGATAACTTCAGTTTTTATAAACCTTTGGGAACCCATTTTTCTCTAAATGGTTATCTGCCTTTTAATTTTGTTCTTATATTAGATAGGAGAGTAATCCAAGTGGAAGATAAAGCAAGCAGTGGGCCACAGGGTTCATCACAGGCCATGAGAAAGGCTAAACAACTGGTTATAAAAGATAAAACACAGACTTACGGTACTTTGAGCTGAGTGGAATCGTTATCTCATCCAGTATTCTTATTTAAGGATGAAACTGAGGATCAGAGAAAGGGATTTGCTCGAGGGCACCCCTCGTAAATGACAGGATCAAGATGAAGTGTCTTTCCACTAAACTTTGCTGACTTCCTTCGCTGGTATGATAGAGTTCTTGATCAGGAAAGCATGGTGGAAGAATCACTAAATTCTACTCCTGAAACCAATATTACACCACATGTTAACTAACTAGAATTTAAATAAAAACTTGAAACAAACAAAAAAAGCATGGTTAGTCCTCCCCAGAATGCTGCCAGGGACTGAGACTAATAGTTACGGCAGTTCCTCCGAGGTGATTTCAGCCATAGTTGCTTGCCTGATACTGTCAGGCTCTTACGTAGGATTTCTCAGTTTCTTGATAGAGGAAATGATATGAACCAATTTTAGGTTTTTGAGCTTAGGAGAAAAATGAAGGAAGTAATTTGAGGCAGACTGTTCTAGTGTTCATATATGAGGGGGAGTAAGTAAAAGTACTCTGTCCAGCTACCGGCTCTGCTGGTAATCTGGGTGGGAGGTGGTAGGTTGGAATAGGATCGCGGCAGTGCTTAAAAGGGAAGGAAAAGGTGGCTTAGGATGTTTTAAATTGAGAATGTAAAGGAGACATAGTGACTGATGAAATTTACAATAAGTAAATACAAAAAGAGAGGTTTGAGAGGAGACCTTATAGAGAGAGGGTAGATGATGCCTGAGGTGGTTAGCACATCTAAAGCAAGCTGTTGGCCACCTTGGGCTGGGGCACCCAGAAGTGAGGACTGGAAGGTTGCAGCACACGTGTCAGAGTTGGATACTGTGAAAGAAATGAGACTAGTAGAGGAACAGAAAATTGAACTTTTGTAATTTGTTACTGTGGGTGGAACAAGAGAGGACAATTAAAGAGAAAAGAACTCAGGGAAAAAACTAAGAGATTGTAAGATCCCAGACTCCAGGGAGAGTGTTACCAGTGAAACCAAGTATAGTTGAAAGGTTATAGGTAAGAAGACAAACTCCTTCCAGTTAATTTTTAACAGGGGGAACAGTGTCATTAGTGAAGGTAGCTAAAGAGTTATAATTAGTATCATGAACACTTACAAATTTTGTAATTTCCCTTTTCATTTAATTTTTAATTTAATTTCAGACTGTGATAGATGCCAACATTTTTCCAGCCCTCATTAGTATATTACAAACTGCTGAGTTTCGGACAAGGAAAGAGGCAGCTTGGGCCATCACAAATGCAACTTCTGGAGGGTCAGCAGAACAGATCAAGTAAGTACCAGCCAGGCGGCATCTTGTAAATTAAAGGAAAAATTACGTCTACTAGTTACGAATGCTCATTTCTAACCTCTTGGAAGATTGTCATGAGTTTTATAACTAGACTCAAATGTATATTTAATTTTTCTCCCATTCCTTCTTGCTGAAATAATTCCAGGATAACAGAAGTAAGGCATAGTTGAGGTTTGAGAGAATAGAAGTTTTTATAGGGTGGCTTTAGCCTACTCTGGAGTTTTTTGGTCAAAAAAATCTTGGGTAGTCTAGAATGTTACTTGTAGAATCCTTAGAGTCCAACTTTGGTATCTAACTCTTGTTATTTTTAGTTGAGATGGCTTAATAGATTTGGATCAGACTTTGAAAGAGAGCTATATCTTAGAATAAAATGCCAAATTGACTAGAGGCAATGTCTCCTAAAGTCCTCTAATATTCAGTAAAGGGAGAGAGCTGTATTAGCTTGAGATTTAAATGGCCCCTTCGGTGGCTTATAATCTTAATGGCTGGAGAAGGCATAAATATGGACAGGAATAAATTCCTCAAAGAAAACATCATATAATTAAATGCTAAATTATGGACATTCAGTATTTCAGATAAAGCAAAAGATTAACAATGAAGAGAAAAATGGAACCTAGACTCTTCCTAGCCTGCCTGGGTGATGGGTAGTAAGGAGGGCACGTATTGCATGGTGCACTGAGTGTTATACGCAACTAATGAATCATCGAACTTTACATCAGAAACCAGGGATGTACTGTATGGTGACTAACATAATATAATAAAAAGACATTAAAAAAATAATAAAAAAAATAAAAGCAATCATCTTAAAAAAAATTTCTTTATGGGGAATTCAGATGAGGGAAAGATGATTTTAAATGAGTGTTGAAGTTGTAACCCCTTCCTTATATATACTATCAGAAAAATACAGCTACTTCTCATATTGTTGCTTTGTGGGTTAAATGTTGGCACTAATGAACCAATACTAAGCTCTGTTAGGAGTTTAAAAATGTAAAAGGTAGTCTTAACATTTCAGAAGTTGATTAGATACAAAAGATAACCCTGTGCCTAAAATAATAAAATAGATTAACACTGCAAATATCTATTTTGGTAAAATTCATCATGGACAGGTTTTTAAGGAAGATTTCAAGTGATCAGAAAGATTTTGGACGAGATTAAGGTCTTTTTCAACCTCCCAAGATTCTGGTTCTGGGGTACTATGATTATAAGTATGCCACCACTGGTAATGGCATTTATCCCAGTAATGGTAGTAGTAAGAAGTAATGTAGAAGTTATAATGTGGTTTCTTAATTGAAATGGTTAAACTGTACACATATTCTTAAAACCTTTCTAAAATACTGTGGAAGATTTCATCAGGAAGTATTCAGGGGTATTTTGCTCTATTAGAGAAGAGTAGAAAGGCTACTTACTATTCCTTTTTAAAATTCAGCATAGCTATTTATATTAATGAAGTTCATTATCAATCTCCTAGCAGTTTCTTCTTAACCAGATGAAGAGTTATCTTGAAAAATTATTACAAAAATATCACAGTCCACATTACAGAAAATAAACTGACTTTATCACTGATAACAGACATCTGTGTGGTTTTGCTTATTCTTTTTGAGTAGACAAGATTCAGATGCAAGAACCAATTAGAGTAACTTAGGAAATATCCATAATTTTAGGTTCCAGTATAATCAAATGCAAAGAATGAGGGATAAAGAATATTGTCTTGAATTAGAGAAAGTTTCATGGAAGAGATGAAACTTGCCAGTTGGGTAGAGGTTTGGTTATTTTGGAGGAGAGCGAATAGCGTAAGGGTAAGTATGAGGGAATGTGCACAGGTAATGTTATTGGAAGAGGCAAATTAATGTTGCTATAGGGTTTTCTTTTTTAAGATTTTATTTTTATTTATTTGAGAGAGAGCGAGAATGAGAGATATCACAGAGGGAGAGGGACAGGGAGAAGCAGATGCCCTGCTGAGTGGAGAGCCTGACATGGGGCTCGATCCCAGGACCCTGAGATCATGACCCGAGCCGAAGGCAGATGCTCAGCCAGCTGAGCCATCCCAGGCACCCCTGCTGTAGATTATTCTTTTGCAAGATGAGGAATTAAGTAATTGATGGGCTTTGAAAACTGGGATGAAGGCCTTAGTCTTGAGTATTGGGAAGACTTAGTGTCTTTAGCCTTGACAATAACATTTTTGAGGAGGAAAGAGTAATTAAGATGCCATTGCAGTAGTTAGCGTAAGGTCAGGATTAAGATAATAGCTGTTGCATGAGATACGGGTCTCGGTACAGGAAACAAGGATCTGTAGGACTTGCTGGCAGGCTTTAAGTAGCAAGGGAAGGAAGAAGAGTCCAAGGTAACTGGGGAAAATGGTAGGTGGGTGCCCTTCATAAAAATTAGGACACAGAGGAAGCAATAGTGGGGTATAATAGTGGTGGTTAATCTCTGTGTACTTCTTCTTTATGCTTTTCTGTTTTTCAAATTTGCAACTAACATTTATAATCATAAAAGAGCCTTGGTTTTTGTTTTTTTAAAGATTTATTTATTTGAGAGAGAGAGTGTGTGTGAGTGCGAGTGAAGGGAGGGGCAGAGGTAGAGGGGGCAGAGCATCAGACTCCCCGATGAGTGCAGAGCCAGATGCGGGGCTTAATCCCAGGATCCTGAGATCATGACCTGACCTGAGAGCTTTTTGTGTTGTACACAATTTTTGTGTTGTATAATTGTATAGTTATTGGTGAATGCATGTCCTGTTTCTACCATTGTGGTGTCATACAGAATATTCTCCTGCCCTAAAAAATCCCCTCTGCTTCCCCTATTCCTCACTACTCCTTTACCTCCACCCTTCAAATCCCTGGCAACCACTATGTCTTTTTTTTTTTTTTAGGGGAGGAGGGAGAGGGACAGGGAGTGAGGGAGAGAGAAAATCTTAAGCAGGTTCCATGCCCAGGGCAGAGCCTAGAGCATGGGCTCAGTCTCACAACCCTGAGATCATGACCTGAGTTGAAATCAAGAGTTAGACATGTAACCAACTGAGCCACCCAGGTGCCCCACTTTTTATTGTCTTTATGAAAGTTTTGTCTTTCCCAGAATGTCATGTGTTTGGTATTATGTGTGGAGTCTTTTCAGACTGGCTTCTTTCACTCAGCATGTCTAAGTTTCCTTTCTGGCTTGATAGTGCATTTCTTTTTATACCTGAATATAATAGTCCATTGTCTGGATATACTACAGTTTATCCATTTGCCTATTTAAGAACATCTTGGTTGCTTCTGGTTTTTTGGCAGTTATGAATAAAGCTGCTGTAGATGTGTGTGTATAGGTTTTGGTGTGGACCTAAGTTTTCATCTCAATTGGGTGAGTGTCCACAGTGTGATAGTTGGATTGTACAGAAAGCTTTGTAAAAAACTGCCAAGCAGTCTTCCAAAGTGATTATCCTATATTACATTCCCACCAGCAAAAAATGAGTTCCTGTTGCCCCTCATTCTTGTCAGCATTTGGTATTGTCAGGTGTTTTGCATTTTAGCCATTTTAATAGGTGTGGCATCATTGTTTTAACTTGCAGTTCCCTGATGACATGTATTAATGATGTTCAGCATCTTTTCATATTTAATTTGCCATCAGATCTTTGGTGAAATGTATGTTCAGATCTTTTGTCCATTTTTAAATGGAGTTATTTGTTTTCTTAGAGTTTTAAGAGATTTTTGTACAAAATAGAAATGGCCTCTTGGGCCTGGGATGCCTTTAGCACCTGTTTCATAGGTGTGGTTCTACAGAAACACAGATGAAATTTGTCAAAAGTATACTGTTTCGAGGAGTTGTTCATATTCAGAGTAAGAGGGTATTCAGTTTCTTGGGGTCCAGTAATAGTGAGGGGGAAAGTAGAGATGGTGTTAGAGAACTGGTTTTGTTTCTTTTATTTGTAGCTTTATGATAGGATGTAGCCTATATGGTTGAATGGGTGCTTATTTTTATCTCTACAGTTTGAGGATGACCCACTTATTTCATAAAAGTTTTATGAAATTGAAAGCTTTGTTCAACTAAATTATTCTTTGTATTAATTTAGGTACCTTGTAGAACTCGGTTGTATCAAGCCACTTTGCGATCTCCTCACAGTCATGGACTCTAAGATTGTACAGGTCGCCCTAAATGGCTTGGAAAATATCCTGAGGCTGGGAGAGCAAGAAGCCAAAAGGAATGGCACTGGCGTTAACCCTTACTGCGCTTTGATTGAAGAAGCATATGGTAAGATAGAGTGTTCAATAGCTGTCCTGAAATTATATTTTTCTTGCTTTTCTGACTTGTCCACATCTGTCAGCATAAACTCTCATGAAAAATTTGTTCTCTTATGAGTAATAATATTTAGTAGGTAGAATTATTGGAAAAGAATATGAATTAATTGTGAAGAGAAGCGAGTACCCTTCAATTTAGCCATTTTTACGCTGGGCTCTAAGGATCTTCCCAGTTCCTGGACTCCACTTGCCCTTGTGAGTCCTCTTGGATTCCTGCTAGTCCATCTGAGCCCCAGGAACACCTGCATCTCCTGTGGATGATGCCAGATTCTACTTCTTTTCTCTTGTAAGATTTAGAGTTCTCATTTTAAAGAGTCACTGTTTGCCTTTTGGTTTCTTCATTCTTCCAATCTCAGTGTTAACTGTACTCTTCATCATTGGTTTACCAATGTACATGAACCTTTTAGTTCCCTAAGTGCTTTTACTGCATAGCCGGGGGTTGCAAAGCACTACTCTAGGGTTTGTTTATTCCTAAGATTGGAATTAGGGATCGTAGGGTATGTTCATCTTCCAGTTTATCAGATAATGCAGAACTGCTTTCCAAAACTGATTATAAAAGCTGTACCTGCTTAGTATAAGACATTTTGAAATGTATAAAAAAGAAAAATGTTCCTCTACCTGGAGATGTTTCTCCTCAGAAATAACTATTGTTAATTTTTTGATGTATATATATTTTAACATGGAGACATATATGAATATGTATTTTTTTCCTTTAAGCAATATTAACATTTATTTTCAGTATTGCTATAGCAGTTAGGTTGCTTATGGCTGCAAGTAAAAGAAAAACCTAGTTCTGATGGGCTCAAACTTAGTAAAGGGAATGTGTTGGCTAATTGTTCTAGCTGGACTTCTTCGTTTAAGCAGTAGGAGTTGATTCTGGCTATTTTAAGGGTATTATATACATTTGTTGATATATTGGATAGCTCAGAACTTAGAACCAGAATTAATTAGGTCATAGATACAGTTCAAAAGGAACACTTCTGCCACTGGCCTTAGACACTGGATGATGTGTGAAGACTGTTAGGGAAATTGCTGCTTCTGGGGACTGGTTGTTGCTTGCATGTGTTTAAGATGTTAGTTTGTAATACTAGCATTCAGATGTAATCCTGGTGATCCTTTCTGTGCTGTTATAAAATACTAATGAGGTCCAACTAGAGAAGAAACTCTTCCCTTTACAATAAGGAGACATGGCAAAATAGTTTCATTGGCATTGCCACAGAACGAAGAATATGTGTATACACACAGGTTCTTCTTTATTCTTCACTCTAGGTCTGGATAAAATTGAGTTCTTACAGAGTCATGAAAACCAGGAGATCTACCAGAAGGCCTTTGATCTCATCGAGCATTACTTCGGGACCGAGGATGAGGACAGCAGCATTGCGCCCCAGGTTGACCTTAGCCAGCAGCAGTACATCTTCCAGCAGTGTGAGGCTCCTATGGAAGGTTTCCAGCTTTGAAGCAATACTCTGCTTTCATGTTCCTGTGTCAGACCAGGCTACCCAGTCAAGTCCTCTCGTGGAGCCCACAGTCCTCACGGAGCTAACTTCTCAAATGTTTTCCATAATACTGTTTGCGCTCATTTGCTTGCCTTGCGCACCTGCTCTCTCACACACATCTGGAAAACCTCTGGCTCTCTGTGGTGGAATACCCTGCTAATAAAAAGGGTAACCAGAACGGCCCACTCTTATGGAAAATCCCTAGGCTTTGGAGCTCCGCGCTTATATAAGAGTCATGGGATTATACACATATTAATGTGGCTCCCTTTCTTTGTGGGGGAAAAAGAGGACTCCTCCTCATTCCCTTTAAAGTGGGGAAAAACACTGATATTAAAAGATGAGACTAAACCTTTATCTTGAATTTCACACAACTACTTGCAACAAGGGAGATGTTTAGACCTGTTGTGTACACTTCAGAGTACTTCTCGTGAGTTCTTCCACAGTGAACCCTTGGATTACCTGGTGGCTTTTCTAGCCAAATTTGCATTAATCCTTACTGAGACTGGATGGTTTTCTTTCCTCTATTGGCGCCATTCTTCACAGATATTAAAGTTAAACCATCCGCTCCCTCACCTTCAGCCTTCAGTGAATGTGCTTTCTAGTTGTCAGGAATGCTGAAGAATTAACACTTTGACTCTTAAATGTGATACTGGTTTGAAGATTCCCTTAGAGCAGAAAGGAGAGGGGCACATATTAATTTGTATGGCTATTGCTTCTCTTTGGTCTTAATGTGTCTTAGGATTTGGAAGTGGTTCGACTCTAATGCTGATATGAAGATTGAGAATCCTTAGTAATCGAAACAATATCCTGTAATTCAATAAAAAAGTAAAACAAAACAGAACAAAACAAAAAATCCCTCCAATTTTCCCAGATTCAACCAGTGTGACTAGAGGCTGTGTTTCTGCATTAAAACAAATGTTTCAGGCTTTGTGGTCCTGATCAAGGTCCTCATTAAATTGGAGTTCACCCTGGGTGCTTTCCCCCTCTGTGACTGGCAGATAATAACACATACTTTTAAAGGTTACTTAGGGAAACTTTTTTTTCTTAGCCCAGTGCAGCTTGATTCTAATGTATTCATGCTGCATATGTGATCCCTTTAATGTAGCATCTTTATCTTAAATAATCATCTTCTCAACATGACCTGTTCAACGCAAATAAGGGCAGTGATCTATTTTTTTTTTTTTAAATAACCTCATCGTTCCCTAATCATTTCATCTACTAGTGCTGCCCAGTCAAGTCCCCCCCATAAATAAAAGGTTTCTACCTTCTGACTCATTTAATGATAACTGCAATGTACCTACAAATGGCGCTTCCAGTACTGTCTTCAGTGATCCACATTTGTGCTTGGACTGGAGTGAAAATATAAGCTTAATTACCAAGAGAACTGCAACTGAGTTCAATACGACTTCTTGGTGCTAGTTGGCCATCTTGACTCAATGTTGGGACACACTATCAGATCTTTTTGTTGATAACGCTGTTCAAAATGAGTTCTGAAGGAAAAGTCGGTCACTTCTGTTTTAGAGAATACCCTCTTAAACCTCTTTAATCTTGTCCTCTTCTAGAATTCATTATAACCCAAAATGTAACTGTTTGCAAGTCCCCCTGACAGGTTATTCTACATCTCTGGTAAATCCTGCTGAATGTCAGGGGCACTCAGAGCTTTCATACCTCATCATGTTGTTAAACAGCCAACTTATGTGACCTGATTTAAACTTAAAAAAAATCCACTTCATTCAAAGTAGAAAGATACAAAGACAAAGGACATTTTTCAGCCAAGTGTGTGACGCATTCTTCGCATCTAGTCTGTAGTTGTGTCTGTGCTCTGGATAGACACCGTCTGATGTCTGTTACTGACGGAGCAGCCACTGCAAAACTAGTCAGCTCCCATCTCTAACTTCTTCTAGTGCTGCTTTGTGCTGAAAGGACATTTTAGTTTACTGCACTTGACCTGTAAAAGACTTTGATTCTTTGTAATTTTAGGGACAAATTAGGTGGTTAATTTAAAGAAAAACTTTCAGTTTTGCCTTTACATCACATTAAAATATAACTTCTTTCAGAAGGGGAATAGAAGCACTGATGCATAGTAAAAATCTTGTTTTTAGCTTTGACTTTTTTTGTGGCTGAGTTTTTTTACCTGTACATCACTGGTAACACGTCATTTCTCTAGGATGTTTTAAATTATGTACCTTCTATTGGATAATTTTAAAAATTTCAATTCATTTTTGATAAACCAGTTTGAATGGAAAAAGGATAAAGCACACACAGTCGTTTCCCCAGGTTAGTGAGAAGAGCGTGCGTTGGGAGTTTTGCAATTGCAGGTGTCTCAGTGAATGATCCATTTTCTGGCTAAAACAGGAATTTACCTTGCTTCTGTCCTGGAAGTTCATGAGAGAGGAGTTAAATTTTTTTTGCAATAAAATGTTCTTAATATAAAAATTGGAATTAACTGAAAGTTAAATCCCAGCATAAATGTTGGAACTGATAAAGCAGCCTTTTTGGTTATAGAAATGAGACTTTAGGAGGTAACTAAGTCCTAATTTTAGTTCTCTGCCTGGCAGATTCTATTAATTTACACTGAATTTATTGAAACCGTATCACTAATATGTCACTCATTACAAAAGCATGTTAATTCAACAGGAAAACTCTTCTACAATGTATACTAATCAGGGGGAAAGTAGCTTGATTATCCACCCCCTCCCTTTTTCCTCCTCCACACTTTCAAAGTTTATTCTTTGAAATGAAAACTTCGGTGGGGAAAAAAAAGCATTGTAAGCATTTAGGATATAAAGGCACCCTGTACTTGAAGGACCAGCAGGGTAGATATAGTTAGATTGAGAAAAACCAGGAAAGGAAAACAGATTAAAGAGAGAGTTTTCTATGGAACACTTTAATTCATGTTCTTGTCACTAAGTAGGGCCCTTTCAAACCTTTGTTAGCTATACTGTTTTTGGAAACTATTGCCCTAGGATTGTTTCTTCCATCTGCCAGATAAAGGTAAATGGGCTCTGGGCCATTTTTTCATAGTGTCACAAATATAAGCAATGATGACTACCCCATAATAATTATTCCAGATTGTTGCTGATTTTGCCTGAGAAAAAATATGTAATATATTTTATAAACCAGACTTTGTCAATTAAATCCTGTTGTACATGGCCAGTCACAGGCAACTTTGAATTTACTTCGCTAGTGCTAAACATTTCAGTTATTTAGAATCCCCCAATTTGGGGTTGCATTATGAAAGGGTTTTCCTCAAGTTCAAAGATTTTTCTTTCTTGCTGATTAGTTTTGTGAATATTTTTTCTATCAATAGGCAAGTCATTGCCTATTGATGTTTTAGGGCTTGGGGCTTTTCATATATATATATGTATGTATATATATATGAATATAGGAATTATATATATATATACACACACACACATATATGAAATCTTGATGTGTAAGGATGTTTTTCAGTAAAGAAAAAGGGATCCACTTTTAGAAAGGGTCATTGTTTGCTTTTCATATTTATATACTATGTTCTACCTCCTACATTCCAAAATTTGCTAATTTGAGAAATAGGTCTACACACATATATATATATATATATATATATATATATATATGAACTCTCACATCTGAATTTTTTGCCATCTGAAATGAACAGAGCCACTTTTTAGGTGAGCAGAGTAAATACGTATCTGCCAAGCTGGGAAATACTTTTGGCTACCTTTCTCTATCAAAAGTTAAAGTTATTAGGCACCTGGCTGGCTCAGTGGGTAGAGCGTGTGACTCCTGATCTCAGGGTCGTGAGTTCAAGCACCACGCTGGGCGTGGAGCCTATTCAAAAAGAAAAGTTATCTTAAAAATTTTTTAATTAAAAAGAATGAAAAAAAATTTGCTTCCTCATGGGGCGTCTGGCTGGCTCAGTCAGTAGAGCATGCAACTCTTGATCTTAGGGTCATGAGTTCGAGCCCATGTTGGGAGTAGAGATTCCTTTAAAAAAAAAAAAAGTTATTTATTTTTTTTAAAGTTAAAGTAACTGAAGGCCAGATGGGACACCAGTGAGTCTGCTCTAATACGGAGAGTATTCTATAATATGCTTTATTGTCAGAAAAGGATAGGTAATAAGAGTGGGTACCAGGACATCACAAAAACGTGTGATGAAGTAAAGCAAATATATGCTAATTTAAAAAATATCAAATTGCTACTGGGTATAAAATTTGGAAGTTTGGGGCAAGAAGAAAAGATGAAGGGTAGATAAGTTTTGCTTTCAACTGAGGGTAGAATAAAAGGAGTCCTGGTCTGTTTTCCCATAGGTCAAAAAGGCAACTAGTCTTTGAGCCTCTGTTGTGTGCCAGGTGCCTGGGTAAGGGCTTCCCGTTTTTTTCTCTTTTAATCCTTCAACTGCTCTTTGAGGTGGGTAACTGTCACTATGATAGAGGTGACAGAATCAAGACTTAGGAGAATTTACTTTGCCCCAGGGTCACAACCTCAGACATTGTCTGGTGAGACAGAGCAGTGCAGGTTGTGATGGAAGAAAGCAGCAGTCCCGGTGGTGTTCTTCTGGGCCAGGAGCTCCCAGAACTAGACTTAACACAGCAGCCACAGCTGGACCAGCTTTTTGTCAGATCAGCCTTTCTGGCTCTTTCTCATGAGCACCCTTCAAATAACTAAGGTATGAAGTTGCTTTTAGGTTACATATTTTGGTAATGTACAGCCTCTCAGCCCAAACTTCTTTTAACCTTATGTGGTGCTAAAATTCTGTATATGACCTGACAAAACAACAGAAGTCAAAAAATACATATATGCAAATGATTGATTTTGAGTTTAGTAGCACAATGGGTAAACTCAAACATTTTTCCATTCAACAAACGCAAATGTAGAAGGTACTGACACAGAGAAGGAAAGGCTTTGGAGTGAAGAATTCTGCCTTAGAAAGCAGTGCCATCCACGGATGTGAATTTAACACAGCTGACTTCCTAAAGGAATATCGTCCCAAGGAATATCAAAAGTTAGAAAGATCACCTTTTAATGTATGTTGTTGAGTATGTTCTGCTTACTTCATCATTATGACCACTCTGTTGTTTTCAAAGTGTTCTTACGCTTTGATTTGGAATGGATCTGATGATTCTTTGTACTTGAATGTGGTCTGTCAGGCCGTGGGTGAGTGCCTTGCACATAGCAGACTATCCAATAAATACTAAATGACTGAAGGAATACGCATCGATGTGATATTAGTAAAGGGTACTTGGTTACAAAAGAAAATTCAAAGGAATTCTTTTATGCTGCTGTTGAAACCAGGAATTAACAACTCTTAGATTTAGTGTCTCAACATATTTTATATGTGGTTACCTTTCAGGAGAACATAATTTGACCTGAAGTTTACAAAAGCAGATACGGTCACAGCAGTTCATCATATAAAAACAAAAAACCCTATGCCTTCTGTGAAAAGTTACGTTATATTTTACAGGATAACATTATATATATTTATATAAAATAACCCCGTGTGTGTATTATCAAATATAGCACATTAATCTCTTCTGACCTGTTCTGAAGTTATGAAAAGTAACTTTTTTGGCAATTACATCTTACGTGGAAGCTGGTGGTTGCCTCAGGCTATTAAATAGGGTGTTTTGATTGGTTTTGTTTTGTTTTCATTTTTACTATTGTATCTATTGCTGAGAGATTCTATTGGCCAGGTATTTTTTTCTGAAAACAGAATCTTTTTTTTTTTTTTTTAAAGATTTTATTTATTTATTTGACAGAGAGAGAGACAGCCAGTGAGAGAGGGAACACAAGCAGGGGGAGTGGGAGAGGAAGAAGCAGGCTCCCAGCAGAGGAGCCTGATGTGGGGCTCGATCCCAGGACCCTGGGATCACGCCCTGAGCCGAAGGCAGATGCTTAACGACTGAGCCACCCAGGCACCCCTGAAAACAGAATCTTAAAGCAAAATATAATTAGTTCTTGCAGACTATGCTGTCATCTATAGTACAAAATGGCTGAGTTTACAAATTCATTAAAGCTAGGGTAGATGATCATTGCCCCAAATTTCATTTGCCAATTTGAAAAAGTCTTTTTTTTCCATTTTAAAATCAATATGTGGTCATTTCTGTGATCTTAAATGTTTCTGCAGAGAATAAAATTACTCTTGAAATTCCTTTAAACCCATTTAACCTGAGGGAGCCTTATTTAAACCACTTGGGTCCAGCATTATTTAGTGATGGTGAGGAGAAAATAGAAACCCAGGAAACCACAGTGGTGGGGAAAGAAGAGCACAGGGTTTGAGAGAGATGTGGTCAGGCTGGGATGTAAACTACCATATAAAGAGTATAGAATTTTCCAAAATTAAGTTGTGATTTATGAGGAGAGTCCTCCAGAAGTCAGTGATTAAACTGGTTTGCTAGGTATAGTCCCAGGTTTTAGATCAATTAACACCAGCTGATGGTTTTAGTGCCCCCTTTCACTTTAAAAAAGATCTCAGTTTAGATAAATTCTGGGCCACTCCATATTTAGTCCAATTAGATTTTTATAGATTTAAATTGCTAGTGGTCCTAAGCAACTACAGTTTTGTGCTTGATTTTTGAGGACTGAATTTGGTAACAGGAATTGCTATGAAGAGTCAGTCAAGACATTCCTTAAAATAGGACTTAATCTCAGTCCTGCATAAATAGCAAATAAATTTATTTTTTTTAAAAATTGACCTATTTGTGGCATTTCTATTTAGAATATCTGCAAAATTGACTGAGGGGAAGGGAAATAAACCTTTCAACCATTGAGACCTTCAGTTCTAAAACTTTTCTGGGAAATACAAAGAAAAGAAATCGATTTCTACAGAGAGGGAAACTTCCAAATCACCTACCTGGTGAAGATGAAGAGCAGCACAAATATAAATTGTTAAGAACAGGGCCGTGTGAGGAACTTGGCCTCAGAGCAGCAAACGCAAAGCTCTATGGTTTCTGCCACTTTGGATTTACCCGTATCAGTGTCTCCTACTCTACGCGCTCCACATAGCTGATGCTCCCTCCTCCCAAGGGCCTAAACTACAAAATTCTTAGGCCTAATTCATAAGGACTGCAATTATCAGGACTAAATATTAGAACAGGATTAATAAAAAGATTTAACTAGTTATATTCAGAGCTTTAATTTCTTTACACAAATTCCTGATGCTATTTGTAAACAAAAAATTCCAGACATCTAGAAATGGATTTTAATAGCGGAAATTTCTTCAAATTCTGGGGAAATCTGAAGAAAAATTATTTCCGGATATTCCTATCAACACTTTTTTTTTTTTTCGAAGTAAACTCTACCCTTAATGTGAGGCTTGAACTCACCACCCTTAAATCAAGAGTGGCATGCTCTACTGACTGAGCCAGCCAGGAGCCCCCTATCAAGACATTCTCGACCGTGCCCCATCCCTCTCACTCTTGTGATATTTCTAGTGGGTTATTAAAATATACTCCAGCACCAATACCCCATCCTAGCCCTCATGTCACAAATTTACCTTGTCTAATTTCTTCTTTACTCTCCCTAGTGCATAGAGCAGTTATTGGAAAAATACAAATTTACTTAAAATCTTTGGAACAAAGCCTACACTTTGTTCTCTATAGCGCTTTTTATTTTTTAATGAGTTAATAAAAATGAAAATAGTCTCAACTGATGGAGAATTTTAGAGTGTTTCTATGCTTCCCAGTAAAAATTATACTAATAAGAGGAAAGGGAAGAGGCAGAGTTTAATCATAACTGAACTAGATACATAAAAGGGAAAAGTTCTTCTTAAAATGTTAGAGGGAAACTTGCCTTAATAAATATCTAAGAATCCTAATTTAATGTATATAAATGGACGTTCCAATCCACTTAAAAGATGCTCTTCCTATTCCCAGCACCTTGTTACCGTTATACCATTAATTTGCACTGGCTAAGACTAAAGCTTTCGTCCAATTCCTGCCCAAATTCCAAAGTAGAGTAGTAGGGTCTTAAGGTAATGAGGTTTTACTACAGTCGATTATTATAGGTGACCTAATTATGTCGTTGTACCTCATGTAAAGGCCCGACTTTCAATTACCCCTAATAAATATAAGATAGAATTTGTTTCCAAATGCTTTTAACTGTTGGCTGACAGAAAACATCGTTAAGAGACACTTACCGCGGGGCACCTGGCTGGCTATGTGGTAGAGCACGCGACTCCTGAGTTTACGTCAAAAAAAGAGAGAAAAAAAACAAAAAAGAGATACCTGCCTCTAGACTTCAGCTCCGCGAGGGGGGAAACCTTGTTAACAACACTTACTGCCCCTTTGAGCACTCTTTATTGAACAATTACAGGTAAGTAGAAACTCATCAGGCTTCCAATTTTTTGGTAAGCTTTTTTTTTTACAGTAAGCTCTACGCCCAAGGCGGTGTTTGAACTCAGGACTCGGAGATGAAGAGGATCATGAATCGCATGCTCTAGGGACGAAGCCAGACAGGCACCCCGTAAACCTATTCTTGTTTAAAGATAGTAACTTAACATTTGAAAAGCATACATCTTTACATAGCACTCTCAGGGCCATTAAACATTTCTTAAAACTTCGGACTGTCTAATGCCAATTACGAGTTAACCTTACACATTTCTTTTTTAATAAAATTTTTTATTGTTATGTTAATCACCATACAGTACATCCCAAGTTTTTGATGTAAAGTTCCACGATTCATTACTTGCGTCTAACACCCAGTGCACCATGCAATACGTGCCCTCCTTACTACCCATCACCAGCCTATCCCGATCCCATTTCTTAACCACGTTCCACCAATTTCTATGTCTTTTTCGGTCTCAAGCACCTATGCAGATCTGACCTGTTCTCTTAGAAAGTTTAAGGCATAAGGAAATGCTAAAACAAACGATTGCTCCCTTCCCCGGCACTACCACGTCCTAAGCACTGGCTTTTGGAGGCCCCCAACACATACTCTTCATCCTTCCCGAAACATTTACGCAAAACTTTTAAACCAGAAGCTTTATAATCTGGGCATAAATTCGGCTAAGCTCCCCTTGCCTATCTGCAGCCTTAAGTACACGCCACGAGGCTCTATACCACAAGAATAGAGAGAAACAGAACCAAAGCCGCCCGCGAAGCAGATGCTTAGTCACCAGCGCCTGGGGCGGGGTGGGGAGGATCCACGGCTAGCTACGTGCCAACGTGGGCTTAACCTTTCCACTAAGGGAATCGGAAAATTCAGTTCTTTCTCGTGACACGGTTTCCAAAAAGAAATGAATGTTCTTTGAAACATTCACTGCTACCGACGATAGCCAGTCAGGTCTGGGAGACGCCCAGTACACCCACTCACACGCCAAAGAAGGAAGTCCAGAATTCGTCTGTAGCGGGCAGAGGCGATGAAGACCGGAAGGAAACGCCAGCGCCTTCCTTTGCGCAAGCGCAGGCAGACCTCTCCCATTGGTCACCTCGACTCGAAGTTGGCGTGCGCATGCGCACCGCTGTGCTACCGGCTGTGTTGGATTGAGGTGGTGGTGCGTCGCCGTGTTTAGCCGTGGACTGCAGCGCGCCCGGCCGCAATTCATGATGCTTACGCAGGGTTTTTTTTGTTTTGTTTTGTTTTGTTTTGTTTTTTACTTTCTAAAATCGTTTGTTTAAGCCGGTGATTCATTCATGCTCAAGTAACGAAAGTTTATCTGACTGGTAGGCTTGCTTCGTGTTCTAAACGTTTCGGAGTTGGGGGAGGGGCGGTGAAAAATACTTCTCTGTAGATCACCCACGCCCCTCGTCACTTTGCACGGCAAAATACCCAAAACATACCTCACTTACCGACAGAGCATTGGACCCTTTTAATATTATTTCTCAAGTATTTGTTTACAAAGGAGGAAGCAAGGAAAAAGAAAAGGGTCCAAGCCGTGCTGCTGAATCATTGTATAAAGACAGTCCAGAAATTGCAATCACTAAAAGACCGTTTATTTTTGAGTCTGATGTTTTTATCTTCATTTTGCTGGACAGAAAGTCAGAATATTGGGCTGCCTGGTTCAGGGCCGACGCTTACCCAACCTACTGACTTGGAGCTTCAGAACCATGGCGACAAAGGAGGCAGGAGATGGTAAAGCAGAGTGGGGCCTCCCCTCATCAGCCAGTCGGAGCAAGCAAATGTCTGAAAAACCAAACTATGCTCTTAAATTTACTCTCATGGGACATACGGAAGCAGTATCATCAGTTAAGTTTAGTCCTAATGGAGAATGGCTAGCAAGTTCTTCTGCTGACAAAGTAATTATAATTTGGGGAGCCTATGACGGAAAGTATGAGAAAACACTTTATGGTCACAATCTGGAAATATCAGATGTTGCCTGGTCATCAGATTCCAGTCGCCTTGTTTCTGCCTCAGATGACAAAACCCTAAAGATTTGGGATGTGAGATCTGGAAAATGTTTGAAAACGCTGAAGGGGCATAGTAATTACGTTTTTTGCTGTAATTTCAATCCACCATCCAATCTCATCATTTCAGGATCTTTTGATGAGAGTGTGAAAATATGGGAGGTGAAAACAGGAAAGTGCCTGAAGACTTTGTCTGCTCACTCTGACCCAGTTTCTGCTGTTCATTTTAATTGTAGCGGGTCCTTGATTGTGTCAGGTAGCTATGATGGTGTCTGTAGAATTTGGGATGCTGCATCAGGTCAGTGTTTAAAAATACTTGTTGATGATGATAATGCTCCTATCTCTTTTGTAAAATTTTCTCCAAATGGAAAGTATCTTCTAATTGCAACTTTGGACAATACTCTTAAACTGTGGGATTATAGCAGAGGCAGATGCCTGAAAACATACACTGGTCATAAGAATGAGAAATACTGCATATTTGCCAATTTTTCAGTTACTGGTGGAAAATGGATTGTGTCTGGTTCAGAAGATAATCTGGTTTATATTTGGAACCTTCAGACTAAAGAGATTGTACAGAAATTACAAGGTCATACAGATGTTGTAATCTCAGCAGCTTGTCATCCTACAGAAAACATCATTGCATCAGCAGCATTAGGAAATGACAAAACAATTAAACTGTGGATGAGTAACTACTAAACCCTTTAGAAATAGAGCCAAGTTGGCCAAAAAAAAAAAAAAAAAGTATTTAAAAAGATGGGTTTCTCTTACTTTTGGTATGGTTTTGTATTTCTTTTTAACATTGTCTTACTCTCTCTGACAAATAAATAAATAAAATCTTTGAGGGGGGGAAGGGATGCCTGGGTGGCTCAGTTAAGCGTCTGTCTGCCTTTGGCTCAGGTCATGATCCCGGAGTCCTGGGATTGAGCCCTGCATTGGGCTCCTTGCTCGGCAGGGAGCCTGCTTGTGCTCCTGCTCTCTCTCTCTCTCTGACAAACAGACAAACAAATAAATAAATAAATAAAATCTTTATAAAACAGCAACAAAAAAGTTGGCTTAGATTATAAGATTTCAGACCTATAACCTAAATTTACAAAGCAAGACAATTGGAAAAGCAAGTCTAGAACCTAGGGCTTCTGACTTTCAGTCTTCAGGTCTGGTGTTGACTCTTATGTCTATCCCTGAACAGATTCCCATTCTTTTCCTCTCCGTGTATTTGAGAAATATTTAGAAGTAAGGTTTACAAGATAGGATGACTGATAAACGAGGGGAGCTGGAGTTTGGAATAACTCCAGTGTGGGTTTGGGAGATAAGATGAATAAGAACATAAGCCTGGGACAGTGGTGGAATGGAGAGATACGGCAGATGCCACTCACACATGAAATGGTTCCATAGAACCAAGTCTATAAATTGGGAAAAATAAGTCACGGTTCGGTTTGTTAAACATTTTTTTTTTATTGAGATAAAAACTAAAAGTAAAACAACATTATTAATGGCATTTTGCTGAGGGACATCTCACAACCTGGTCAGATTGTGCCTCATGATTATCAAGCAAGCTAAATGTCTAAATGGTGAGGCTATTCTCTTTCACTATGTGTCTGACCTAGTAATTCCTACCCATGCTTCAGTCTCGGTTCAGAAATCACTTTGTGGACCAGCACTGCCTGCCTGATTCCAACCATAACTGATAGCTGAGTTAGGTTTTGTTTCTTTCTATAGCTACTGTTATATAAAGTTCAGAATCTATCTTTTACCAGTTTGTATTGTAATGGTTTCATGGGCCATGTTTCCGTAAATTATGAGCTCTGTAAAGAAGTATGTTTTATTCATTTTTGTATTCTCAGTATGTGTTGTGTGTGTGTGTGTGTGTATATATATATATATAGGATTAAGGTAATATTTGATGAATGACAATGCATTATACCGCCACCACTTTACTCATTCCTTGCCTGCTTTCAATAAACGTTTGGAATCATGTCCCCATACTATTACTTTTGTTGATTAAAAGTATCTGACCATAGGCTCACGTATCAACTTTACTCAGACAGGGTTTATAGGAAATATAATGTGGAAAATGGTTTCTGCCCACTTTACCTACAGAGACATGATAAACATGAAAAAAAATCTAGAAATTAAGCAAAAATTGTACAACAATAATTGAAAGTAACAGGGCTAAACTATCATTTTTTTGGTATTCTTTAGTATAATAGTGCTCATTAAATCTGATTTGCTTGACAAGTTCTGAGGAATATAAGGTATTAGAGTTATTAGTTAGGAATGACTGCCAAGAAGGTATTATGTGAGGGTAGTGGGAGAACTGGGATTAGACAGAGACAAGTCTGAAATTCTGGCCAAGAAATTTGTATTTAACCCATAAAGAGGTAGTTACTGTAAGTAAGTGAATAGGAGAATGACACAAAATGAGACGTGATCATGAAGATTTTTGCTGCTTGGTAATATTTGTGAGTTTTGGTTTAATGAAACTTTTTTTTTTTTACGGTAAATCTCCAAGATAACACTTTAAAATACTTCTTTTAGAAGTTAAAAATGATGGTGTTCTATGAAGAAAAATTACTTATTTTTAAAAGAATTAAAATCAAAGAACTTGGTATCTAAAGAACTAAGGTCAAATTAAAGTATGACAAACATCATTAATATCAGATTATGAAATTATATGTGGTGCATTCCATTTTAGTAGTTTATTAAATCAAGTTCCAATACAGCTACATATATTCCTTTCTATCTGTTATGTAATCCTCTGGAGACAACTAGCAGGTTGGGATGGCTTATGAGGACTTGTCATCCATGTCATCCATTAATATGAGGCACGTGAGAATATATGAAATACTTAAAATAGAAACCAGCATCCATACCTAAATATGAGACAGCCTGGCATCCAAAGTGTAAATGAAATATATAACCATGTGCAAATGCTTATCTTTCAAAACTTAAAAGAAAATGCATTTGAAAGATTTTCATAATTGAGAAATTTAGTGTAAAGTTAAAAGGAAAAGGACCAATTGGGAATTCTAAGCCATGGAGTAGAAGAGGTGATGCTGGCCCCAAGCAACTTCATGGTGCTGGGATTTCAGAGTGCTCAGAAACTTGTGGCCAGACCACTCTCCTCACCTTACAGGGACCTCTTCCAAGACTGCTCCCTGACAAGCCTCCGTCTGTCAGTGTGCCCAAAGATGGCAGTGTTCGATGGGCTGCTTCACAGGGCTCTCAGAAGCACCAGTGCATCTGGGGAGGTTAGCTCTCCAAGATGCACCTGGGTTGTGCACTCAGCTGGCCTTCCTTAACTCTCTAGAAATGAGTACATAAGAGAGAGAAATACAGAACTAGAAGCCATGTTGGCTTCTGCAGAGAAAATCACTTTGGTAATGGAAATTTAAGTAAGATATGGTATCGGAATCTCTCCAGAAGAGTTAATATTAAAGTTTAAATAAGTTGCCCCATTTTTCATTCATTCATTTTCTCCAAAAAGCTGAAATGCTGCATTTAATCTGGATCAAAGCCACAAAAATACACACAAGTCATTTCTTTAAGGAAATTTATTTGTCCCACTGTATCAGAAATGGGGAAATTAGAAGTCTGTGCAAACCATACTTTCATGAAATGGATCCTCATACTGTATTTTTTTTAACACAGGCTAATTGCTGCAACATTATTCCTGCAATTTCAAAATCCAGCCAACATGGATACCTCTGCTACTCTGTTTTGGCCTTCATAGCTGCTTCTTCTCTCAGGCGAGCTTTTTTTTCTAAGTTCAGGCTTGTTAAAGACTCGTTTCTTTTGACAGCCTAAAGTGAAACAAATTTGAACAAGTGATCATGCGGGTTTGGGGAGGATATCATTACCCTACACTGATGTCAGCAGATTAACTAGGGCACTGCAGGCCCACAATGGTCTACTGTGGGCACACTGAGCACAGAAGCCCCCTCCGTGTGCCTTCTGCTTCCTCTAACACTCACAGTCAGTAGCCCATTCAGTCAAGCACGAGAGAAATGCCACACGCTCTACCTTCTCTTTCTCTCTGGCCTGTTTCTTTAAATCTAGCTTCTCCCTTATAATGTCTTCCCTTATCTTTTCCCTTTTTCCTCTCTTTAGTATTGAATGCGTTTTTGTTTCCATTTCTATCCTTTTTTTTTCCTTTCACTTTTCTTTGTTGCTACCATTTCTCCTTCCCCAACTCATTGTATACTTTCATACCCTTCTAACTCCTTCTTCCTCTTTTACCAAAACTATTCAGCTTTGGAGACCCCAGACTTTACCAAATACTGTGCTTGATGACTCTCAACAGTATCGATCCCACTGCTCCATCCTTTGACAGCAAACAGCAGTGGGGGAGAGGCAACCATCCTCTTCCCTTGTTTCCCCTCCATGTGACCTATTACATGCCTGTGAAGCTTACATAAGCAGACCAGTTTCAGAAGTTTTATATCAAATAAATGAAACTAGCACCCTATATATAAGGTGGGATTTTCTTATATCTGTGTAATTTCACACGTAAAGAATTAGGTATGGGAAGGGAGAGGAGAATGGGAATGGTAAGTTGATGGTGAGGACAAAACATACAATGGCTAATTTCTCTCTTCTAAATAGCATTAAGTCTTAAAGTCCTCCATTCTAGTAGCATTTGCCAACTTGTAAGAAATGGATATTTCCATGTAAAACAAATGAGACGGTTTTCTGCCATATAAAGGAGAGAAACTCTTGAAGTACATGGTGTATACCCTTAGATGAGGCTAGAAGAAATCCCAAGTGGTAACTTGTTTCTAGAGTATTTAGACTCAGCTTAGTGTAATCAAGTATACAAAAGCAATGCAGACTCCTTGGAATTCTAGAAGCCCTATGTCCTGTCCACATGCTTCTGTAGGTTTCAATCTGAGAACTAAGCATAAGGCAAAGAGGAAGCCAGAAGAAAATCTGAAGTGGGGTAGAACAGAGATGTCAAAAGAATTTCACCCAGTCCTGCCCACTTGTCCTTCATGCTCCCATAAGGTCAGTCTAAATAGTCAGTATTTTCCACTCCAAAAGTCGGAAGAGAGCCAGAAGTTCATTTCCTTTCACTCTGCACCAACTTGGGTAAGGGAAGTCAGTTACTGCTGGGTTGGTAGAAGAACCTTTTTAATATCTGATAATAGATGTAAGACATCTCTTTGCACATGGAAGCTGTGATATATAAAATTAGACATGGTATTAAAATAAGGGTTTGACTAGTGCTATAAAATATAAATATATATAAATATTTATATTAAAATATAAAATATAAAAATATAAAATATAAAAACCTATATTTTAATCACAAGATAGTATTATGTGAGTTTAGGAATTTGCAAACTTGGCTCTAAATTTTTATCCTGCCACTTATTAGCTATGGGACTTTGGGAAAATGATTTAGTATCTCTAAGCTTCAGGTTCCTCTTTAATTATAAAGTATGGATAATAAAAGAAGCTACTGCTTAGGTTCTTTGGATACTGTGGTGAGTAAATGAGTTTAATAGTGCCTGCTATATAATGAGCCCTTGATTAAGTGGCAGCAATTTTACTATCACCTCAGTTAGGTCTAGGTTTAAACTGTGGCTCTGCCATTTAGGACATGTGTAACCTTGGGCAACTTAGCAGAGCTTTCTAAGCTACGTGTCCTTATCTATAAATGAGTTCCTAATAATAGTACCTATTTTGCCATGCTATTGTGAGGCTCAAATGAAAGAAAAGCCAAGTGCTTAGAAGACCGTGAGTATTCACTTAATGATAGCCATTAATAATGATCTAGGTTAAGACAAAGATTTCTGGACTTGAAAGCCTTTGTACTTGTTTAGGAGCTGTTGTCCTTACACATATGGCCCAGTGTGACCAAGCTTCAAGTCCCCAGGGTTAAGGCAGTTAGAGTGTGGATAAATATGCCCATGTACTAGAGTGCTTTACAGACATGCCAGGGTCGTCATTAAATACACCAGTGATATTTTTCTGGTTTCACATAATTTATGACATCTGTGATAACTAAACACTTTTTTTTTTTTTTACTTTATGCAAAACTAATTTAGTCCTTTACCTTGCCAAAATTAGGATTTGCTGTTTATCCTCAGGCATGATATCCCAGGTTTGTCCCTACTGTGTCTCATTTTGTTTCTTACCATTTCTGATGTAGAAAGGAGCCCCCTCTTCTCAAGAGAATAAATATGAGAGTCAACCCCTGATTTCCTTTAGATCCTTTGTAGAGAACAGACACAGGAAGTCCGTGCTCACCTTCTTGCCCTCAATAACCATCCAGATGCATCCTGCCACTGTCAGGGCTATCATGGCATAGCTGACCTTTACCCGGATCTTGTTCTTCGCAGCATCAAGCATCTCAAACCTAATAACACAGTGAGATTATGAGAGAGAGTTAATTGTTCTCTTTCTGAAGTTGCCAGTAGGAAATAAAACTCTGTGTACCACAAATCAGAAGTGGAGTGGTACCACAAATAGAAAAAAAGATGCGGGGCCTGGAAATCTTGTAGGATTTGGGGGAACATGAGGCATTTTCACAACTCACTTTAAACTTATTAATAAAATCCAATAAAATAGCACAAACTTAAAAGTAAGAAAAAGGGAAGAAAGCCTGAAGACAGAAAGTGGATCGAGGAGCAAAGGGGGAAAAAAGGCACGGTGTATTAACCTATGCTTGCTATGGTATATTAACCTCTGCTCGCTATTAACCCCAATTTTGGCTTTCAAGTTTCACATTAGCAGCTAATGCTAAAAGTGAAAACAGGAGTTGTTTCTCCCTGGGGTTCTGAAGAAGATGTATATACAGACCCGTGTGTCTTAACAGAAAATTGAGGGTTGGTTTACCATTCTCGTGTGAAAGCTAAGAGGCCTACCAAGGGAGAGTCTAAAGAGAAGGCCACTCCACCTTGGTGATTCTGTATGTGGGTAGTGAGTTGTGGTTCTGTTACGTGAGTCTAGTAGATCCCCAGGGCAGGGCATGAAGAGTCCAAACGGACCCTTGCGAGAACACTGGCCTACTCAGTAGGGGTGTAAACAGGAAGTGACTATCTCTAGATGATGGGATGAAAGTATTACGTTCCTTCTTTCCTTCCTTTTTCCCCAGATTTTTAACACACATTACTTTTGAAATCAGGAGGAAAAAAGTACTTTAAAAATGCTTGGAAGGATTTCAGGTGGTAGGAGAAGCCTGAAAGCATAGGCGTGATGTAAGAGCTGGGACCCAGTGAGGCAGCAACGTGAACAGATTCTCCAGGCCCTGAAGCTGGGCCTACAGGGTGGTGAGAGAACCAGGGACACCTGCTAAGGACAATGAATTGCTCTATTAAGAGCATCTGAGAGCCAAACAACGACAAACTAACTACCCATGTTGGCAATATTTTATGTGAACTGGCATGTCTAACTAAAGTGCTACCGATACTCCTGAAAAGTAATACATTTCACTTTTCATTAGAAGTATTTTATATTTTGGGGTGCCTGGGTGGCTCATTCGGTTAAGCATCCAACTCTCGATTTTGGCTCAGGTCATGAATTTAGGGTCGTGGGATCGAGCCCCGCATCGGGCTCCTTGCTGAACGTGGAGCCTGCTTGGAATTCTCTCTCCCTCTGCCCCTCCCCCACCCCGCTATTGTGCCAGCATGTGCTCTCTCTCTAAAAGATAGTTAACAAATTTTTAAAAAGCGTTATATATTAAAAGTATTTTACATTAAAAATGTAAAATGCATTTAAATAAGGTCATGAGGTTGCCCTCCATTCTACAGGAAGCAATCAGAATGGGCAAGTTAAGCAGTGCCTGTTCAGAACTACCAGCAGGCTGGTAGTTGCCCAGGCTCAGAGCAGAACATTCTAGGGTGACTCAGTAGGTAGTACTTTGGACTTGAGCGGGATCTTGGAACCACCCACAACACAGACTGAGGAAGGTTCCATGGCAAAATCTATATAGCACCTATTAGGGCCATTGGTATGCAGCAGCTTGTTTTCTGCTGGAATATTCAGGAAGAAATTAAGACACAGGCAAGAACTAAATATCAGGTGTGCCTGGGTGACTCAGATGGTTAAGCTCCTGCCTTTGGCTCAGGTCATGATCTCAGGGTCCTGGGACTGAGCCCCATGGTGCTCTTTGCTCAGTGGGGAGCCTGCTTCTCCCTCTGCCTCTTCCCCTGCTCATGCTCTCTCTCTCTGTATCTCTCTCTCTCTCAAATGAATAAATAAAATCTTAAAAAAAAAAGAACTTAATATCATTGTTATTTCTGGCTTGCTCTTATTTCCCAGGAGAGTACACTGTCACTTTAGCTAAGAAGGACCAAGACTTTCCTGCTGAAATAATTTTAGTGAAAATAATGTGCTATTTAATTTGACGGGCAGAAGTAGAATGGCTGTTAAAGCTGTTGCAAACAGAAAGCAAGTAACACTTCTATTCCTGGGAAAAGATACCCTGAATGAACTCAGACCGTTTAAAATCATGCCTTGAAACCAGAAGCCAGTAGGTCCAGGAATAGTTTCTCACCAGAAGGGAACATCTAGGATCTTTGTCCCAAGTCCCTGTCTCTGAAGAGGATGATGATGCCCCACAGGGGACACGGCACCTACTTCTCAGAATCTCTCTTGGCCAAGATGCAAACCGATCAGGGTCTTTAACATCAGGCTGGAGCAGTGGTTCTCAACCACGGTTTTTTTCTTTTGTCCCCCCAGGGGATATTTGGCAATGTGTGGAGACCTTTTTCACTGCGCGTTACTAACATCTGGGGGATGAAGAGACCGAGCAAGTGTGCTGCTAAACATTCTACCGTGTACACAGCAGCTCCCACCAACAAAGAATCATCCGGCCCAAAATGTTGATAGCACTGGGGTTGAGAAACCCTGGGTTAGGGGAATCTGCATGCACCCAGACTCTGAGAAAGTTCCAAGATCCCAGCCAGGGCTGGGTTTAAGGAAGCTGGTGATAGGGATAGGAAGCATGCTTTCTGGAATCCCAGAAAGAGAATATGTTGCTCTTAAATACTTTGATGCCTCTTGTTGAATACCTGAGTGGATTTCATAGACTATAACAATTAATTATTGTTAGTGGTACCTAACTGATATACCCAGATTACAAATAAGTTAAAAACAGTGAACATCACTGCTTAGTCACATTTCTGTAGCTAGGAGAGGAAATCAATCAGGTGACTTCAGAGTACCTGACAGCTCTCCATCAGGCACAACACAACGTCTTAGTGATAAGATACAAGACTTTCCAGCACTGTTTTTATTGCAGGTACTTGCCAAAGAGGAAACATTTAGAGAAGTGAAAACTATTCTGAAATTTGGTTGAAAGTTTTTAAATAGTCAGACTCAGAGGAACTGTTTTGCCTTTGAAATAGATCGGTGAGAAAAAAAAGCTGCGTACAACCCGTATGTTCAGCACTCACGAGACAGTCTCTGGGATTTCATCTTCCTTTTTGAAGCGACCTGACCATATCAGGATCTTCTTCTCCCAGTGTGTAGGTTTGTGTAATGGCACTCTGTGGCTGTAAGTGTCTATGAGAAAAACAAGACAAGATACTTTATTTGAGGTTATGACTCTCAAATTTAGCAATTAAAAAATGCTATTTGTGCTTTTTAGCTGTTCATGAAACAGAAACATTGAGAAACCTCAAGCTAATTAAAGCTTTATTTGAATGGAATTTCTTAGGATCCTGCATTTCTCAAACAAGGTTCCAAAATTCTGTGGGGACTGAGGTAAAATAAAAGCATTATGGGGCGCCTGGGTAGCGCAGTCGTTAAAGCGTCTGCCTTCGGCTCAGGGCGTGATCCTGGCGTTATGGGATCGAGCCCCACAACAGGCTCCTCCGCTGGGAGCCTGCTTCTTCCTCTCTCACTCCCCTGCTGTGTTCCCTCTCTCGCTGGCTGTCTCTCTGTCACATAAATAAATAAAAAAATCTTAAAAATAAATAAATAAATAAATAAAAGCATTATTTCCTAGCCATTGAAAGTTGAAAGAACACCATAAACAAAGATATAGAGGTAAAGATGAACTAAGAAGGGAACAATAAGCAGCTTGACTTCAGTAGAAAAAGAAAAATGTTATAAGGTAAAATAAGATTACAAAAGACCCTGAATGCCAGACTGAGCTTTTTAAACCTGATTTGGGAACCACTGTACACTTTGAAGCAAAGGAGAAGTTAAGGTTTTAGAATATTAACCTGTATAATAGATGGAAGAGAGAAAGAGCTCTAGTTATATTGTACCTAAAACATCACTTTCTAATTTGGTTCATCTTTGGGGTTCCTTAAAGACCATTTCTAGATCACTATTTACTTTGGTGCCCCTACTCTCCAACAAAAAGCTCCAGTCTAATCCTGGAAACAAGAGATAAAAATGACAGATGAGGAAAAAGAACAAAGCATTGCTTCATGTGAGCCAATGAAAGTACAACTTGGGAGGCGTGAACTACAAGACAGGGTAGGATGTAGGAACCCCTGGTACAACCTGTCATTTAGGTTCTTTTGATTCCAAGTTGTTTCATTCTTTGAGAACTGCTTAGTCCATAACTGGAAAAATGAATAAAAACTTACAGGGTGGAGCTTTTGGACTTTCTTGTGGTTTGGCGCAATATCCATTTATTCTCTTCAAACTGGAGTTTCTGGTGGGTCTTAGAGATGAGGAAGCAACTCTTTCATATAACCTAAAATAACTTCCTAGAAAAGACAGAAAAATGTTTCAGAGAAAGAAAATATAATGTCTCAAAATGAAAAAATGCCTACAGAGTATATATTTCATTTATAAAAATTAACTCATTTAAAAAGTGAATATACTACTATGTAAGATACATGTATTTAAAATAGGATACTTGGTGCTGTTTTAAAATATACATGTTTATATTATAAGTTAGCAATTTATACTATAAACGTTTTATCAGCTGTAAGTTTTATAGAAGTACTTCTCACATGTATCTTGTCATAACAATGGTTCTGGTGGAAATACTGCATATTATAGCACCGGGCAGTTTAGGTAAAAATTTGAACCTCCCACAAGTGATAAACCAAGATGCCAAAGTTGCCAATACTACGCTGGTGAACTCTGGGTGACTGCAATGGCCAGCAAGGGGCTCTAGAAAGCCTTCTTCCACCCAAGCTGTAATTCTCCAACTGGAAATCAACTTTAGGTGTAGTCATGAATTGTGTAAAATTTTTAAACTATATATTTAAAAAATGTATAAAACTGTATTGCATATATATAATTTTTAAAACCTAAATTCTAAGTACACATAGGGATCAGTATTATAAATCTCCATGTACTCACCACCCAGTGTTGACAATTAAGCCAATAAATATGGTTTCACCCCCGACTCCCTACTGAATTATTTTATTTACTTATTTTTAAAGATTTATTTTTGAGAGAGACAGAGAGAGTGAGCGAGTCGGGAGAGGGGCAGAGGGAGAGGAAGAGAGAGAATCCTCAAGCAGACTCTGCGCTGAGTGCAGAGCCCAATACAGGACTCAGTTTCACGACCCTGAGTTCATGACTAAGCTAAATTCAAGAGCCGGATGCTCAACTGACTAAACCACCAGGTGACCCCCTACTGAATTATTTTAAAGCAAATCCCAAACATCTTATTAGTTCATCTATAAATACTTCAGTATGCATCTCAAAACAGCAACTTTTCAAAATCATTATCCAGAATACCATTAGCTTCATTAAAAAATATTATATTCTTGATATTAGCATATGATCGAATAATAAATTTCCTCAGCGGGCTTTAATTTTTTTAATAGTTGGTTTATTCTAAATAGGTGCATACCGAATATGGTTGATGTGTCCTGTATAGGTCTCCCCCTCCTTTCTTGTCATTTGTTGAAGAAGCTAGGTCATTAGTTCTATAGAATTTCTCTCATTTGGGATTTTGCTGATGATATCCCCTTGGTGTTAATGTGTTCTTCTAAATTCTTTTTCATATAAACAGATTTTTGAGGCTTCATCAGATTTAGGTTAGAAGTTTCACCAGGAATATGCCATAGGTGGTATCGTGTGCTTCCTACTGTACCCTCCTGTACTGATCCTACTGCATCAGTCTGACTCATACCTTATAAAGACCTCCGTCAACCCTTCAGTTGATGTTTTCAGCAGACACTGATGATGTTACCTGGATCTGTTGTTTCAATATGGGTTGTAAAATGGTCCTAGCCTACATTAACTATTTGATTATCCTAAGGTAAAAGTCCACGAGAAACGTGGAATAAGTGGTTGGTTCTCTTTCCATTTGTCAGTTTTCAAATTAATGAATCACTTTCCTTGCAGCATCCACAGGTGATATTTTATTTAAAAATAATACAAGCAGGGGTGCATGGGTGGCTCAGTCGTTAAGCGTCTGCCTGCGGCTCAGGTCATGATCCCAGGGTCCTGGGATCGAGCCCCGCGTTGGGCTCCCTGCTCCTCAAGAAGCCTGCTTCTTCCTCTCCCACTCCCCCTGTTTGTGTTCCCTCTCTTGCTGTGTCTCTGTCAAATAAATAAAATCTTAAAAAAAAATTTAAAAAATAACATAAGCGGGGGCGGGGGGTGCCTGGGTGGCTCAGTCGTTTGAAGGTCAGACTCTTGGTTTTGGCTCATGTCATGGTCTCATGGGTTGTGGGACTGAGCCCCATGTCTGACTCCACACTCCACAGAGGGTCTGCTTGAAGACTCTCCCTCTGCCCCGCCCCCCCCCCCCCCCCCCCCCCCCCCCCCCCCGCTTGCACGCTCTTTCTCTCTCTCTCAGATAAGTGGATAAATCTTTTTAAAAAACAACAGAAGGAACTCTTGCATTATAAAACATGTACCCCAGCCCATTTCAGTCATTTTTCCTTTTGATGCTCCAACAGTCCCATTTTTAGTCACTAGGGACCCTTCTATGTTGGCACCTGAGTACTTTCAACATGTGTTCAGTGATCATTGATAGCTTCCTTACTTTCTGACGTGATATTCCAAATCCATTTTGAATGCCTCTCGCTCCTGATTCGAATCAGACCTTCCTTTAGTGTGCTCTGGTTCCTTTAAAGAGGAAGTATTTTTAGAGATGCCTTAGGAAGGCTCATTGTTACTGAGTTTGTCATTGTTTCTGTGCTTTCTCAGTGAACGAAACTATGAAAGGCATTCATTCTTAAAACAAATGTATGCTTAAGAAACTGAGGGCCTCAGAGGGGAGGGGGGCAGGGGAATGGGATAGACTGGTGATGGGTAGTAAGGAGGGCACGTATTGCATGGTGCACTGGGTGTTATACCAACTAATGAATCATCGAACTTTACATCGGAAACCGGGGATGTACTGTATGGTGACTAACATAATAAAAAAACATTAAAAAAAAAAAAAAAAGAACTTAGTTTCAGGGGGTGCCTAGGGGGCGCAGTCGGTTAAGTGTCCAACTCTTGGTTTCGGCTCAGGGTCATGAGATTGAGGCCTACGTTGGGATCTGCGCTCAGCTTGGAGCCTGCTTGAGATTCTCTCTTCCTCTCTCTCTGCCCCTCCTGCTCTTGCTTTCTAAAATAAAAATAAGTGTTTAAAAAAAAAACCTAAGTTTCAGTTCGCCATTTTCATCTTCAGCCTTAGCATGAAATTTTTAAATCAGTCATAATTAATCAGAATTCAAAGCAGTGACAGCCAGAAATAGTTTTGATGAGGGTAAGAGAAAAGGGGGGGGGGTGATTCTGAGTTTGGGAGTCATGGTACAAGAGAGACCAAAGCTGGTATAAAATTCAGAACCAGAGCCCTACTGTCCTAGAACATGGCAAAAGGGAAGCACCATGAAGTACAACGAACAGAAAAGAAAGCTGGAAAGGCAGCAGTGATAAATCTGATTAGTGTCCTGGCACTGCCTGATGCTCAGTGTCACCAGAAAGGGACGCCTAAGACTTGCCTTGAATGCAGCAAGAATGTGCTCTCACAGCTATGTGAGTGAAAGCTCCCAGGAAAGTTCATGTAGTTTTTAAAATCTACTTGTTAGTAGATAAATGGTCTGTATCTCTGCAGTTCCGAACTCCAACTTAGATATCTTTGGAGCTTTATTGTTGGAGCAATAAGGGAGGCAAAAGAGGGAATAGGAGTAAAATATGGTTGGAGGTGTATTTCCCAAAGCTGGTGAGAAACAGGATTTCTTCACTTTTTTTCTCTTGCTGTTAAAAAAATTTAAATGAGGGGCGCCTGGGTGGCTCAGTTGTTAAGCATCTGCCTTCAGCTCAGGGCCTGATCCCAGGGACCTGGGATCGAGCCCTGCATCAGGCTCCCTGCTCCGCTGGGAGCCTGCTTCTTCTTCTCCCACTCCCCCTGCTTGTGTTCCCTCTCTCGCTGGCTGTCTCTCTGTCAAATAAATAAATAAATAAATCTTTAAAAAAATTTAAATGTAACAATTTAAAAGATATTACTATAGGCTTTATATGGGCATGTTTATATTTGTGTAAAGATTTTTAAAATAACACTTATTGATACATACATAACTCCATATCATAAAATTCATTAAAAAAAAAGATTTATTTATTTTAGGGGAGAAAAGGGACAGAGGGAGAGGCAGAGAGAGAATCTAAAGCAGACTCCTTGTGACCCTAAGATCATGAACCAAGCCAAAATCAAAAGTTGGATGCTTAACCGACTGAGCCACCCAGGTGCCCCAAATTCATCCTTTTAAAGTGTACAATTCAGGGGCGCCTGGGTGGCTCAGTCGTTAAGCGTCTGCCTTTGGCTCAGGGCGTGATCCCGGCGTTCTGGGATCGAGCCCCACATCAGGCTCCTCCGCTATGAGCCTGCTTCTTCCTCTCCCACTCCCCCTGCTTGTGTTCCCTCTCTCGCTGGCTGTCTCTATCTCTGTCAAATAAATAAAATCTTAAAAAAATAAATCTGTATAAAAAAAAAGTGTACAATTCAGTGGTTTTTAGCTTATTCACAAAGTTGTGTACTGATCACTACATTCTAATTCCAGAAGATTTTCATTATCCCAGAAAGATGTTTCAAATCTTGACGAGGTCCAACTTATCCATTTTTTTTCTTTTGTTGCTTGAGCTTTTGGTGTCATATACAAGGTCACAAAAGCTTATTTCTATGTTATCTTCTAAGAATGTTATTGTTTTAGTTTTAACATTTAGGTCTGATCAATTTTGAGCTAATATTGGTATATTATGTGTGGAAAGGATCCACCTCCATTCTTTTGCAGGTGGATATCCAGTTTTCCTAGCATCATTGGTTGAAAAAACAATTCTTCCCCCTGTTGAATTGTTTTGGCACAATACAGAAAATCAATTGACCATAAATGTGAGGGTTTATTTCTGGACTCTCAATTCTATTCCATTAATCTATATTCCCTTGTATTCTATCCATGTTGTACTAGCTTAGTGGTTACCTAATCATTGGACAGGGACATCCTTCGATGCCTTTCACCGAGAAGTTTGCCAGCCTTTGCCAAAGGGCTTTGTGTGCCTGTTGCAGCATGCTTTGGGGCGGGTAGGGGAGAAGCTGTTCCGACTGAATTAGCTGAGTCAGGGGAAAAACAGGCAAGCCCAGTGAGTGGGCGTTTCCAGGGAAGTGCCAGACAAGCTAACTGTAACAATTCTTGGAGGCTGGGGATTTTAGGGAGCTCCAAATCCATTCTGCCTTCTTCAGTGCCTGTTAGAACTTCAAGTTTTCATTGAGAGGCTATTCATTTTCAAGGCTACTGTGAAGCTGACAGGAGATAGAAAACTGTTAAACCTATCATAAAGCTTGCTGTTCCCACCATGTTTAAGTCATTTTTCTTGGATAGATACTACTCAGATTGTCACAAGCCTTCGATTATTTTCTATTTCTGAAAAAACTGATTTTTAGAACTTTTGGCAGTGTTTTCATGGCTTTTATTTTTTAAAAAAGATTTTATTTATTTGAGAGAGAGAGAGTGAGCGGGGAAGGAGCAGAGGGAGAGGGACAAGCAGACTCCACATGAGCACAGAGCCAAAGTAGGACTCTGATCCCACAACCCTGAGATCACAACCTAAGCCTAAATCAAGATGGACGCTTAAGCAACTGAGCCACCTAGGTGCCCCTCATTGCTTTTATATAGGAATGGATTTTCAGAGGTCCTCTTACATACCGGAAATTGGAACCTGTTTATATAAAGACTGTGGTTATTTGCCGTTTGATTTCTTTCATAAGGGGCCACATTTATTTCATTTTCTAAGTCTGTAATCCCAGAAGGCCTCGCCCAGGTTTGGGTAACCACCCCACCAGTGCCACCTAGTGGCAGTAAGTGTGCACCAGAGGAAAGTAGATCAATTATAGTATCGGATCTGTGCTTCTTTCCTCATTTTAAATGTGGATAATGTAGTACTTACTGCACAAGGACTGATTTGAGGGTTAAGTGGAAAAACAAATGTGAGAGCATTTGGCAAGATGCTTGAAACACAGCAGGCCCTCTACATTTTAAGTTTGTTTTTTGAAGCATGACTTAAACCAGTAATTTTCAAAACATTTCCATGGCACTTTTCAATTTTACCCCTCAAGTGGTCAGAATTTCTCACCAAGATAATTTTCTGCAGTTACCAGGGCATGAAGATACTCTATAAAACTTTACAACAGTTTTTCACAGCTCTTGGGATTAGAACCAAATTCTGTAATGCTGTGATTCTCAAACATCAGTGTGTGCCAGAAACACCTGAGTGGCTTGCTAACACAAAGCACTGGGGACTTCTACCGCTAGTTTCAGAATCAACAGGTCTGGGGTGGAGGCTGGGAATCTGCATTTCTAACAAGTTCCCAGGTGAAGCTGCAACTAACGATTTGAAACTACACTTTTAGAACCACTGTGTTTGGTTTTTTTTTTTTTAATTGTGGTAAAATATACATAAAACTGACCATTTTTATGTGTACAGTTCTGTGGCATTAAGTGTATTCACACTGTTGTATCACCATCAGTACCATCCATCTCCAGGACTTTCTCATCTTCCCCAGAGAACCCCTTATTTACTATGACCTACCTACAAGGTCCCATCTCACACCAGCCTGACCCATTCCCTTCCTGCAGGCACTAGAGACAGCAAGGAACAAGGTTAACTGGCAGTGAGCTACAAGGTCCGCAAGAAGCAAAAAAGGATCAATAACTATTACCTTAGGTATAGCCCTTCCCCATCCCTCTTAATTAGAACAGCGGCATTTTAGGAGACCAGAAGACAAGGTGCCTCTCAGCTCAGTTTGAGTAATAATGATAAGGCAAAAATGCTATCATATATCCCTAATTATGCATCACATAAATGTATGTTTAGAGATACTCATTCAACAAATAATAACTGAGTACCTACTATGTGCCAGGCATTGTTCTAGATAATATACAAAACAGATAAAAATCTATGCTAGTAAAACTTACATTCTATTGGAGAGAAAGTATATATACATATGCACACATACATGCATACACACACATATGTATAGTTAGATACTAAATGCCCCAAGAGAAAAAATGAACACTGGGAACATGACATGAAGTGAAGTGTTTGTGTGCTCGGAATAGGGTATGTGTGTGAGATTTTAGGTAGACTAGCAGGGTGAGTTCTCTTTGAGAATGCCACTTTCAAAGCAAGTGAGAGAGCTAGCTATGCAGATATCTGGTGGCAGGATATTCCAAACAGAAACAACTGTTAAGTGCAAAAGAACTGTGGTTCTAGGAACCACAAAGAGGAGGCCAGTGTGGTTGGAACAGAGTAAGGGGAGTAAGATTTGAAGTCATTGAAGTATCTGGGGTGGAGGTGAAATTAGGGACTTGAAAGCATGAGAAGTTTACCTAAGTCAGAAAATATCTCCCAGCTTTTTTCTTACTACAACTTCATACTGGATGCCAATAATTGTTACCTCCCTAAAGTATAAATGTTAATTAAAACATGCAAATATATTATACATATTAGAAATAACAATGTAAAAAAAATTTTAAAACTGAAATCACTAAAGAAAATTGTGAAGCACTTGAAGTGATTTCAGTTATTTTGCAATAACAAAAAAGTAAAAGCTTATAAAAGTTTTAGTATCATTAAGACTTCCTTTTCTGTCTCAAAGAGATAACATATATTGCCCTACAGACATCCAAGCCAGAAATTTTCCATCCTCTGGTGAATCACAATTAAAAACAAACATACAAACCAAAAGAAAAACAGCCCTTTAACCCTCTGGCTGCACTTGCAGGCTGCCCCTGGCTGACCAGTTCTGGATCCCCCGGGCCTTATCAGGAAGTCAAGATGAATCCTCACTGCTGCCTCTAAGGATGTGACTGATCAATGGCTAGTTAACCTAGAGTAGAGGTTCTCAAACTTCAGTGTGCTTCAGAATCACCCAGAGGACTTGTAATAGATTACTGGAGCCCAGTTCCGAGGTTTGGGTTCAGTGAGTATGGGTGGAGCCTGAGAATTCTCATTTCTAACAATTTCGCAGGTGAGGCTACTACTGTTGTTCTTGGGGCTCACAATTTGAAAACCAGTACGTTAGAGGTTTTACTAGTAGCTGGAGGTTGTAGTGGGTCAGCTGGGATGAGGCTGGTTCAAGTACTGGCTTTTGCCTTGTTGTCCTCTCCTCTCTATAAAAAGCCTTTCCAACCTCATGATGGACAGTGCAGAGAGGTGGAGATGCCTTTTTTCTCAGAATCTTTCAAGAGACTCCTGAAGAGAGTCATCAGTGGTGCAACCTTAGACATGATAAATGAAGGTTCAATGAATGCTGTGGGAGAGATGCTTTTAGATGACCTAATTTAGTTTTATAACCCGTGTGAAGATCAGTTGCCAAGTGTGTTGTTAAGTATGTTGCTAACTATGAAGGCTGCTAATGATTTGCTTAAAAATAAGATCATGGCATTTGTCAAAACTCATAAAACCACCCATCACAAACAGCGTTAATAGATGCAAATTTTAAAATACCAAGCAGGATGTTGGGAGAATCCCAGAATGGAATGCAGACTATGACAAATGTATCAAACTATATTAGAAATGTATAACATGATCTACTTCACAAACTTCAAGGTGGGGAAAAAGAAGCTGACCTAAGTAACTTTGGAAAACATCCTTTTGACTGGAAACTGTAAGACTAAAGACAAAAGGAACTGTACATAAACACTGTACTCTAGTTGGCAAATTTATTTCTTACAGGAGCATGGCTTAACAGTCCTGAAATGACTTTACAAGTATACTAGGATTGAACAAATTAGTAAGTAAGTGCTAGATAATGAAAGGCCAGAGAAAGAAGTTCTAAAAGCAAGGGTATGTGGCTAGCTAGAATGAATGCGGTGCTGATCAGTCAGAGAATTCTGAATCAACAGCTTTACAAAGCTGTTTATTAATGTATATAAATAAACATGTATTCATTTATATGTTATATGTTATTTGTATGTATGTATGTGTATGGAGAGATGATAGAGACATAATCCTAAGGATGTGTGTACACACGGGTTGGTATACATACATGTATGTCCTAGCTCTACCCAGTGGGAGGGCCTGGAATCAGTGACACCTCAGTAAGAACAGGCACACTCAGCGCCCAGATCTTGATTTCTAAATACCATAATCTAATAGAAGGAACTAGGGCTCCTTGGAGAAAAATGGCTGATTCTAGGCGGACGCAGACAGAGTACAAGATGAGTCTAGAACACCTTATAGTGCCAGAGAGGAAGTATTCAGAAAACACGAGGAGGTTTTTGGATAGGGGCATGCAAAGGGGCATAGGAGCTGATCTGAAATGGCCTAACCTGGAATAATTTTAGCAACCTAATAATGTAGGAATAGATTATAACTTAAGGTACAAAATATACGAATCCATATTGGCATAAATAATAACTGAATAAATAAACGAGGGAGAAGGGACAAATCTCCCCTTTTGGGAAAAATCCCAAATATATGTAGATACTCTTCCCTCCTGGATTCCTTTCCCCTTGTGGGAAAGTGTGAGTTGGACTTAGTGACTTGTTTCCAAAGAACAGAGTATGGGAAGAGAAAAACAGTAACTTTACAAGGAAGAAACAAACTGACCAAGGTTAAAATTACCAGTCATAAATCATGTGGATATCGTGTACCGTCGGAAGGACACTTGACCTCTGTGCTAGTTATTCTGTCCTTAAACCCATAACCCTAGTCTCATCATGAGAAAGCATCAAACAAACCCAAATTGAGAGACATTCTACAAAATATCTGACTTCTATTCTTCAAAACTATCAAGATCATGAAAATCAAAGAATGTGAAACTGTTACAGATCAGAAGAGGCTAAAGAAACATGACAATAAATGCGATGTGGTATCCTGGAACAGAAAATGGGACATCAGTACAATAACTGGTGAGACCCGAATAAAGTCTGTCCTTTAGTTGACAGTAATATACCAATTTTTTAGTTCTGACAAATATACTATAGTTACACAAGATGTTAACATTAGGGGCAACTAGGTGAGAGGTACAGAATTCTTGTACTATCTTTGCAACTTTTCTGTAAATTAAAATTATTCCAAAATAAAAATATTTTTAAAAACATGAGTACTTGGATATCTTGTTTTTACTTTAGACGTGTTTTATAAATAATTTATATTTACTTGGTATTTATTCTTTTTAAAATTAGCAAGAATTTGATGTTATCTCTATAAAAATGTCAGTCTCACTCACTTGCACTCCAATATGCGTTTGGAATGAAACAAGGAATGGGGTAGAGTAGGAAATGTGCTCAATTCAGGGCAGACTAAAAACGAAGGTCATCTGACTAATGTACACTGGTGGAAATGAGATGAGAAAATTATACATGTTGGTAGGTATCCTGTCATACCTTGCTATTCTCAAATGTGGTTGACATGACATTGCCTGGGAGCTTGTTAGAAATGCAGATTCTTGGCTCCCACCCCAGACCTACAGAATCTGAGTCTGCATTTTTATTTTTGTTTTGAGAATCAGATCAATTATAAGTCTCAGGAGAACAAAGCTAAAGGTACGCTTATCCTGACAACTGCAAAAGCCCTTTAATGATATATCCAAATGATTCATATGAACATTAAATTTCAAGAAGCAAATAGATATTCACATTCATTCAACAGTTAATGAGTACTTACTATGCGCCAGACACATGGAAACCAATACCACACATTCTGAAGTCTAGAACAGTACTATTTACTCAGCCTCAGCTGGGAGCTTCATAGAAATACAGATTCTCAGACCCCACCCCAAACCTTCAGAATCTCCTGGAGTGTGGCCTAGAAGAATGTTTTAATAAGCCCTCTAAGGGATGCTTATGCATAGTAAAGTTTAAGAAGCCATGTTCTAGAAAAGTGAATTTCAAATTTTGCATACAAGAATCACCAAAGTAGCCTAAGAAAGTACACAATGCCATCCAATTAAATCCCAGGGTCTGGGAGCAGGTCTCTGGCATAAATATTTTTTAAAATTCTCTAAGTGATTCTAATGTGCCACCATGTTTGAGAATCGCAGGTTATGTGGGTGACCAGGGCACCCCCAGAGCTTAATACTGGTCTCTGGCAGAGTTCAAAATCCCTCTTTCCCACAACTAATTTACTGAAAAGAAGCTCTGCTTTATTTCTAACTTCTACATATCAATAATATACAACTCATTACATTGAAAGTTTGGAATCTCTGTAGAGTTGGATGCCCAACTTTCGGATTTTACGAGTACGCAGACTCATACACTACTCAGTACTTAATGACATGCGCTGTGAACTGTTCTGTAGTTGCCTTACCGCCTCTTCCCCTTTGGACAAGGCTATATTTCACATCCCTCTTCCATCCTCCACAGCAGCTGACTACCCCTCATGGGTAAAAGACCACTGTCTGACTACCTCACGATGAATGACCAGAGCCCACCAGGCTGATCCTACTGCACTGCTATGAGACTGTTTGCCCAACCACTTTCTCTTTTCCTAGTGCTCCAGAAGGCTGGAAGCTACCATGACCCCGGCTGGGAGAAGCAGCTTGTTTCTGGGGCAACAGTGTTCCCTTTTCATGTCCTATGGAAAGATTTTTTAATCTAAATACATAGGTGGTTCTCATGTTAGCCCACAAATGCCCATTTAATCCTCCTAGAAATCAAATAGGATATTGCTAGTCCTAAAATGTTTGCTGTGATAAGAAAGGGCAAGTCTGAGGAAGGAACATTCAAAGTTTGTTTTGAGAATCAAATCAATTTTAAGTCTCAGGAGAACAAAGCTAAATGTATGCTTATCCTGACAACTGCAAAGCTCATATACATACAACCTTTAATCAATATTATATTTGATAATTATGATGAAATTGTATGTCAAATGTTTATAGCTGCTCAGTAGACCTAGAAGGAAGAATGACTAAGGGTAATTATCTCACTTAGAGAAGTTAGAGATCTTATTCTGACTCAGAACTCATTTAAATTACAGAACCACTGATTTAGTTTCCACATTATAAGCAAAGCTGGGCTACTCTAAAGGTTGCCCACAACAAAACAAACAAATGAACTGAGATATGAACTTACTCTGAGGTTTTTCTACGATCAGGCTTGATACCTCATCTGCAATTATTCTGAAAAGGATGGAATTTTTGGCTTCAAACTCTGACTTGCCCAGCTCTTATATACAACAAAGATTTCCAAATCTGCCTGCCAGGTTTCCATCACTCACAAACCTAACTGCCTTCTTAATGAAGTCCATGCTGATGTTCTAGGGCTTGGAATTTAAGTTAAGACACTAGCTCTGGGTACTGTGCCTATCCATGCTTCCCCCATAGGGAGAGTCCTTTTGTCTGTCAAACTCCCAAAAGGATTTGGGAAACAGGCAGAGTTTTAAGCAGGAAAAAAACATTAACAATGGTGATTTCATAAAGTAAATCTGAGTGCAGAATGCAGGACGGGCTAGGGGTGAGGGACGAGTAGAGATAAGGGGAACAGGAGTAGCAAGACATAAATATGGAAACCTCCTTTTAGGTGGTGTCACAACACTGTAGTTCAAGTGGGCTGTGTAAAGGAAATAAGACAGCTATAGGTCCTAATGGAGAAGACCCAACAGATGTGAAAAATAAGAGGGAGGAAAAATGAAAAGAGAGATTGACATTAGGAACTTTTGTGGGCTGGCTAGAACCCTAATCACCATTTGTAACATAGCTTCTATGGGAAAAAATTTTTAGAGTTCAAAAAATGGACTTATAAATAAACCTTTGGAACCTGGCCAGTTTTTAAGTGGGGAGGAAACTCTGGAAAAAGTCTTGCAAATCTATGTATCTGGTGGCCAAACTTTTAGTGAGATGGGGCCATTTCTTGGTGATTTTTTCCCCTCCCATCAACATTCCAGTCCATTCCCAATAGTAATTATTTGAAAATCTCTTGGCCTTAGCTGTTGACCTAAATCTACTTTCTGACAGAAACTGATTCCCTACTTCTCCATCTGTTTTCTCATCCCTCCCTGCCGGCTTGTAAGAACACTAGGCCTTCTTTCACTCTAAACTAGTGAACTGTTCCAACTGTGATCCCTCTTATCAAGGAATGTTGTACCAAACTTATCTTACCACCTCTAGATCCTTCCCTCGGCCCCTTTCCTGCCAAATGTCTCCCTGCCCTTAAAAAAATAAACTTTAAATTATAAAAGTAACACCTGCTCATTAAGAAAATTTGGAAGCTTAAAGAAAAGTATGAAGAAAAATAAAAACACCCATAATCACATCATCCAGGGATAACAGCTTGGTATATCTTTCCCAGACTTTTTCCTATGCTTATATATAACATACACATTTTTCATGATCAAATAATACTACATCTTGCTTATGTCGAAATACTTTTCCAAGATATTAATTAGAAAATACTTTTGATGGCAATGTAACATCCAACATATGGATATAACCTGACTTCAATCATTCCCTTGACTGGATGTTTCCCAATTTCACTATTACAAATGAAGAGTTTTCTACATAAATCTTTATGGCATTTCTGATTATTTTCTTATGTAAAATCCTGGTAGCACAGGGTTAGAAAATATGAACCTTTTTAAGAATAGAACAACTGTTTTCCAGAAAGGCAGAACTGATTTACACTTCGACCTGTTGTTGATGAGAATTTTTGTCTCATTATACCACAGTGGCACTGAAGGTACGCTATCGTTGACAAAACAATCACTTGTTCTCAACAGTTCCTATAAATAAAATACTAATCTCCTTCCTTTTGTAGTTCAAATGACTGCATAAGTGGCACGTATTTAACTTACTACCTTGGCCTCACTACTCACACATTTTACTATAATGTTTCTGCCCCCACTCATTTTACTAAAATTGCTCTAACATTAGTGATCTCTTTCTAGTCCCATGACTATGTTTTTTAGAATCTCATCATTAGTTCATCTGATTCTACTCTTCCCATCTTTGAAGCCATTTGACTACTGATCTCAGCCTTCTGCAAGGCTTCTGTCTCTCCTAACATTATACTGCCCCATTCTCTCCCTTCATCTCTGGCCTCTATGATGTCCATCTTTAATGTCCTCTTTGCCACTTCCTATTACTTACACTATGTCAGGCCTCCAAGATTCAATCTTTGCCTCCATCCCACATTCGTCTGCTTCAGGGAGGACTCCCTCCTTTATCCCCTGGTCTTTTACTGAGAGGTCCCACATTCACCTATAACTCAATGCCACCTACCACTCAATAATGCACGACCCTCTCTGCCACAGCAGTATACCTTCTTGCCTTTCTTATTTCAGACAACAGGGCACCACTCCTTCAGTCCTCCACACTCAAAAACTTCAGTCTTCCTTAAATCACCCTGTTTCACAGAGCCACACTTATTTCTTCAAAACACTTCCTAGATATATTCCTTTTTTGGCATTTCCATCATCACCTCACACATGGATTTCTGTAATAGCTTCACAGGTTGTAGCTATTCATGTTGTGTGCAGCACCATGTTAATTTTCCAAAAATGTTTCTTTAATGACTTCTGCTGGAAGGCTTCCTTTTTTGCCCAAATTCAAGTGGTTCACAAAAATACACAGGCCTATATTATATAGGAATATTCGTTCATTGCAACAAACTCCAGCCCTAGAAAGAGTGGGAGTCCACCCACTTTAGAGCTTTCATACTGTACAGGGCACGCAGTGTGTGCTCATTAAAAACCTGTTGACAAGACCTGGAAGGAGTGATAAGCAAAGCCAAAAAGCAGTAGAAACGTTTTTTAGGGTTGGTTAGCAAGAACAAACAGAAAGGACAATGAAGGAGCAGAATGTAGGGGAACTAAAATCATAATGGGAGTCAGGAGATATTGGCGATGTCCCAGCTCTGTACCTGTATGACTCTACTGAGGCCACGTCAATTCCCCCCTGAGGCCTTAAGTCTCCTCACCTATAAAATTAGGGTGCTAGACTGTATGACTCCTAGGTTATCTCTTGATTCTAATGCTGTGGAATGTCAGTTAAACTGACAAGGATGCTGTCCATGGTCCACTGTATTGGTATAATAACGACAGTAATAAAATCATTTTAAAATCTGTTGATACGTCAGCCAAGTTCAGGACAACAAAATTTTTCTGAAGGTATGAAGAAACATTCTTGTAAAACCATTCCATTCCTTTGACCTAATAATTATTCTGCAGAAAGTAATAACTGTTATTAAAAATAATAATTTTAAGTTAATTTTTTTAAAATTATAATTATTTAAAATAATTAAAAATAATTATTACAAAGAGGGGTGCCTGGGTGGCTCGGTCAGTTGAGCGTCTGTCTTTGACTCAGGTCATGATCCCCAAGTCCTGGGATCGAGCCCTGCTTTGGGCTCCCTGCTCAGCAGAGTCTGCTTCTCCCTTTGCCCCTCCTCCTGCTCGTGCTCGCTCTCTCTCTCTCTCTCTCATAAATAAATAAAATCTTAAAAAAATAATAATTATTCCAAAGAATATCTACTGCCTGTCTGTGAGCTGGACACTGATAACGGCTAAGGATTTAGTAAAAGCAATTTAGTCTTTACCCTCATGGAATCCACAGGAGTATGGGTCAGTAGACATTTTGTTCCAAATCATTTTATCAGTGCCTTTTAACTTAAAGAGCACAGATTGCTCTAAGGAATGGATGTAAGCTACGGATCCTCTCTTCCCAAAACATAAAAATATGAATATAATTTCAGAGGTTCACAGGACTGCTCATCTGTGAAGGGGTCCAAGAACCACAAGTTAACAACTCTGACCTAGATCTCCAGCTACATCTGCAAAATGATAAACAAATTCATGCTCATAAAAACTTATATTCTGTTTGCTAAGAAAGTACAGCAAAGATTTCCAACAGAAACAATTAAAAAAAGGTCCATCGTTTAAAGGATTAAGCTTTGGCTATTTGAAATTTCACTCACCTACAGTATCTTATTCCATATAATATCCTGGATAAGTGAAGCATACCTAGATTAGGTTTCTATTTGATCTGCCATTCCTTTGGTTAAGGTTGCCTGATAAATCAGTCTTCCTACTTGAAAATCCATTTGCACATAAATGTGTGCTTCCATTTCACAAGTAAATCTGCATTTCACGGCTCTTCCATTTCACATCAAAGAGACTCAATTAACCATGACAAACACATATACAGTACACACATATCCTGAATAAGCATCTTGAATGAAACAAGGAGCACAACTTCTTGAATGAGAAGGCACTTACTCATCTCCTGACTCTAACATTTTATGGCTAAATGATCTTGAACAAGTCATTTAACCATCTGACCTATGTTTATTCACTTGTACAGTGGAGAATGGATGATGAGACTTATCTAAGAAGGGTAATTTAAGAAATCAATCAAGTAAAATAATGTATGTCAAAGTATTCAGCTATAAAATGGACACAAGTGGGTGAAAGGGCAGATTGCTTAGAGTTGCTCACAAAACATCAGACATTCAAAGAAAGTCCTTTGGAAAGAGTTCTTCATATAACATTCTTAGTGGATCTATCTGGAATAAAATAAATTGTTCTTAAATTGCTCAAGGAATTTTGTTTTGATTGAGTGCACAATAGTAGGTTCTTAAATATCAAAAGTCTGCAGAGAGGCTTTGGAATCTTTATAATGCACAAATATATTCTCAAGGCAGGAAGATAAACTACTTAAAACCTTAGGGTCTTAGTTCCTATGTAGTCAAAGTCCCTTTCACTCAGTCTATTTTAGCTTTTTAGAGAGCAATGATTCTTTCACTTACCTTGTAACAGCTAACAGGTCAAAAGGATGTACACAAAAGATTAGGTAAATAAGTTCAACAAAGCTGAACAAATCAATGAAATCAATCTCTTTTAGTGGAGGGAATGTTTATTTTAAAGGGAAGTAAATAATATTCTTCAGTTTGAGACGTTTTCCAGTCCATTCTCCATTGGAACACAAAATAAGGATAGAAAAGATAACTTTTTTTTATATTACTTCACTTACATTTGCAATGTACATTTACATTATTTCAATAGGCAAGATTGGGGCGATTCGTCCTTTAAAATTTGAAATAAACAACTTTTTAATAATTTGCTACAAAGGAAGAAAAGACCTGTCATTACACCTTACCAAAGCTCATAAAGGTGACCAAAAATGATTTGCCCAGGTGCCTAGAAAAGAGTGAAGTAGCAAACATTCTGATTTCTCCGCCCCTAATAAGCAAAGGCTCTGCTGGTTCCCCAAGAAGAAATCAAGCTCTGACTCCAAATACTCATTACACAAATGCCTACTAGAAAAATAAATTGCAGATTCTACATAACACTTTCCTCCAAAAAATTCAAAACACTTAATTGTAGAATTGTTTAAAAGAAATGTATTCCCCATTTTAGGAAAATAATTACTATTATTCTGTAAGACCTTAAATCCCTTTCCTAATCAGACACTAAGTGGGTAGGAAACCCTAGACTCAAAGTTTTCTCTAAGAGCAGGGACAAACTCTTTGAGATGGTTAGAAGTGGAAAAGCTTTATCAATCAGGCAACGGGGGAGTTCTAGGAATGGCAGGTGCATTAAGAACTAAGCTCAGAGGACACTGGGGATGGGGGGTCGATAAGGATTGGGGAGCAAGAGCTCATTAAGTTGGTGGGAGCTGGGTGGATAGAGGGCCAGGCGCGACGGTCAATTGGGCCAACCCGGACTACCTGCTTAGCAGTTGCTCGCTCAGCCTTTGCTATCTCCCTTCCTTGGGGTATGACTCCGAGCAACTTGGGACTGCATGATGAAACCGAGCAACTACCAGACCTGGGGAAGCTGCAGGATTCCTCAATCTCCAGCAGCCAAACTGGCTTCCCAACCTCCCCCAGTCCGGCCCGCGTCTCACCCGCCGCCTGGCGCAGGCTACGCAAGCTCCCCATGGCCGCCTACTCCGCTGACCCGACAGCGCCTCTCAGGCGGTGACACCGCGGGTACATTCAATGTCACCAAACGCCCGCAATGGGAAGAAGGCGGGCAGCGCAAGCGGGCAGGACGTGGACTACTTGAGGGCGGACCGAGCTGGTCGTGCGTGACGCGCGGGGCGTGTGGGCGGGGCCTGCGTGATGCGCGGAGCGTGTGGGACGTGCGTGACGCGCAGACTATGCGGGTGGTGAGCCCGGTTCAGCCCTGCACGGTGCCTGGACGTGCCTTTAAGAATGCTTTTGTGGAATCTGGGTGTCCCGGGCCTTTGCAGTCATTCTCTGCATCTAAAGTAGTACCCTTTAGAAGAAATGTGCTCACTGTAGAACTTCTGTGAACTGTAGACCCTGAAATCACACTGCCTAGATAAACCAGTATTTGAATAGTTTTTCCAGCATTTTCAATGTATATCCCTTCATCAAAAACACACAGTCAGCTCCTAGTGACTGATGGACCCCACGTCTTACTGACTTTGAAACTATTTCTCAGCCTACCTGAAAAATTCACACGTATGCTTCCTATTTCTTTGACTATTTTTATAAAACCATTTTATTTCCACACCTGAACACCTTACTCAACCCTTATCCCACACTGTCAGTAAAGTCTTTTTTTAAAAAAACGTTTCTTAGTAGTTCCAAATTCTTAACGAACAAAGGCCCCTGTGCTCAAGGGACGGGAGGTGAATAGATTTCCTACTCGAACGACCAGGTTGCTGCGACCAAGAAACCGTTTTCCCTTTGTGTAAAAGAAAGAAAAATGGGATTGCTGTAAAACGATCCCTTCAAGTTCTGATATTCTCCGTTACAGCTAGGCCAGGGCCAGGAGGTGGTGTTAAAGAGGTAGAAGCGAAAGGAAGGATGGTAGGGCTAAAAGTTTGGATGTCGATGAAGACCGGCGTAAAGACCAACCTTGGTTTAGCTTAGTTTAGGTTCCTCGCTGATTGCCTTCGGAATAAATTTTGTTAGGCGGCGACGCGGACACCTTTACTCCGTGGTGATTGGCTCGCGGCGGGGGCCTCGCGTTTGTCCAATATGGCGGCGCCCAGTGGCGGTGTGAACTGTGAGGAGTTCGCCGAGTTCCAGGTGATGGGGTTTTCCTCATGTGGCAGGCGTGTCCCTGCTTTTGTCCCCGTACCCTGTTCCCTGCTGTGGCCTGGGAGGGAGTGCGGACCGGTTATGGAAGAAGCGGGCAGTTCAAGGCTCCTTTCTCCACCCATTGGAGGTCATGGGGGCGCGGGCTTGGCGGTAGAGAGCGAGGCAGCTCCTTGGGGGTCATGGTTCTCATTGCTGCGCCCAGCCCTTGACTAACCGCCCGGGGAAACTCCAGGTGGTTCCGAGGTGCTAAAATCGAGCTTGGGCCGGGTGGTATGGATTGTAACAACCTTTTAAGCCACCCCTGAACGCAATTCTTAGCCTCTGTGGTCCCCCTCCTACTTTAAGTAGGGAAGAAAGTGAAGGAGAACTTATTTGCTTGGTAAAACAAAACAAAACAAAAAAAACTTGGTAAAAGTTACTATTTTGGTGGGGCAGAACGTTTGGAGCCTTGGAGGGGCTATTAATTTTAGTACCTGCTGTGGTGCTTTTGCCTTCCTAACAATTAGAGGAAACGTAACATTTAAGGAAAAGGCTATATCTTTTATATATATATTCGAATACCAGAGGTCTAGGACTAATATCAGGCTATAAATTAAAGAACAGGGGTCTGGAATCTAGCTAAGTTGCTATGAAAGTTATCTGTTCCAATGTAGGCATAAACGTGCTGCTGTCTAGATAAAGACTTGAATTTAAAAAATCATGACCTTACAAATGTTTAATCAAAGATAATGAAAAATAATTTCAAGTATCACAGATCTGTCTGTAGGAAGTTTTGTGCTATGAGCCATTTTTCAGGGAGTGGTATTCTTGAAGATAACCTCAACAGACTGAGTTATTTGACAAATAGTATTTGGCCAGAGAAGTTTATGTGGGGTCTTTTCCACCATTACTTGAACCCTCTTCATTCTTCAGCTGCTCCTCAGATTAGATCAGCACAACAGCAGCCAACTTCAAATGTGATCAAAGTGCCCGACAAATACAGATACTTGTAAAAATCTTAAATAAGATGGGAAAAGACCATTAGAATATAAAGTATATGGAATATTTAAGGTTAACAGGCCCGTTTGTAGCCTTGGTCTTTCACATTGGTACTATGACTTGACTTGAATTAATGAGCTCAAATAACTGAGCAGTGACAGCTTTAAGGTTTATTAAAATGAGTGCTGGTTAGGGAGTTAGATGATCGGGGTTCTAATACTGCTTCTGCCTTTAACAGCTTTGGAACCTTGAGCTAATTGCTTAACACTTAGGAATAAACTTTCGAATCTGTAGAATAAGATTATGTTAGGTAACATTTAAAACTGCTTCCATCTCTAATTATTTGAATCTCTAAAACTGAACTTCTTTAAGTTTTTACTTATTATTTATTTATTTATTTGAGAGAGATTGTGCGCAAGCGGGTGGAGGAGTGGAGGGAGAGGGACAAATAGACTATGCGCTGAGCACGGGCTTTGGCCAGTGGAGGAGCTCGGTCCCAGGACCCTGAGATCATGACCTGAGCTGAAATCAAGAGTCGGACACTTAACCAGCTGAGCCACCCAGGCGCCCCTCTAAAACTAAATTTCAAAGGTTCTCTGTTAAAATACCCAACAGTGCTTAAAAAACACTAGCATTTTTCTTTTGGAAATCACATAAGATGTGAGGGGGGCAAAAACTAAACGCTTTGTAGAACCATTCCATTCACAGAAAAATGTAAATAAAAAGTTCATAAAATGAATTTCATTAATGAAACCTGGGGCAAGTTTTTAGATAGTTTTCCTAGAGCTTTTCCAAGTGTGTGGTTTATAATGAAGAATACCGTGGGTTAAAAGTCAGATCTGGTTTTCCAGAGCTGCCTTGGCATATCATTTAACGTCATTGTAAATAAGTATAAGAACATTTGCCCCAACCATGTCAGGCACACATGAACATAAGTAAAGGTGCTGTAAAATGTAAAAATTTAGTGTAACATTTAGGTTTAGATGAATTGGGTAAAATTATAAACTGTGTTTAATTGACATACTCACAGCTTCTCAATTAAAGTTAGTATTTTTTAAAGCTATGAAACCATTACATTTTGTATGTAAGTACCCTAAATGTGAAAAGCACTGCACTGAATACTGTGGAAGAGAAATAGGAAATCCTGTATTTTTATTAAAAAGATTTAGGTACTTTAGAATTATATTATGAAAATGTTCAAACAGTATAGAGAAGTTGAATCTTACAGTGAACACTTATGTACATCTAGATTCCAAAATCAGTGACTTGCTGTATTTACTGTATCATATCCATCTCTCAATATAGTCATCAAGTCACCTTTTTTTAAAAAAAAAAGATTTTATTTATTTGAGAGAGAGACCACGAGCAGAGGGGACAGGGAGAGGGAGAAGCAGACTCCCCACTGAGCAGGGAGCCCAATGGGGGGCTCAGTCCTAGCACCCTGGGATCATGACCTGAGCCATAGGCAGAGGCTTAACTGACTGAGCCACTGAGGCACCCCTGCCTTTTAATCTATTTTATTTTATTTTAGTTTAGTTTATTCATGAAAGACAGAGTTAGAGGCTGAGGGAGAAGCATACTCCCCATGGAGCAGGGAGCCTGATGCAGGACTACATCCTAGGACCCTAGGATCACAACCCAAGCCGAAGGCAGACACTTAACCAACTGAGCCACCAAGGGCCCCCCCTTTTTTATTTTTTTGATGCATTTCAAAATAGGTTACAAACATCCATATTAACTCCTAAACATGTCACTATTCATATTATTAACTAGAATTCAATATTTGTTCATTTACATTCTTTAAAATTTGCATGCAATGAAATGCACTAGTCTTAAGCGTACCATTCTTTTTGATGTTTACGTGTACCTGTAATACAAACCTCTGCCAACATAGAGAATGATACCGTCACCTCCAAAAGTTTCTCATGCCCCTTCCCAGTCAATCCCTGCCCATATATCCCTTCTCCTCCCCTCTTACAATTACTGTCCTGATTTTTCTCCATGTAGGTGCATGTTTTAAAGCTTAAGAGTTTTTAAAGTATTTTAAGTTTTGCAATTCTTATTTTTCTGTTATAAAAGTTAGATTAACACTCCTGGAAAATATGCTGTTTCTAAAATGAAATAAAATCCAGAAGGATGTTTAAAATTGAGTGTCTAGGATTCCATTTGAACACTCATTTAGCAAGAATTTATTGGATATTGTATTAGTCTGCTAGCGGTGCCACAACAAATTCCACAGACTGGGTGGTTTAAGCAACAAATTCATTTTTTCACAGTTCTGGAGGCTTAAAGTCCAGGATCAAAGTCCCGTCAGAGTTGGTTTCTGGTTCACCGTCTCTTCCTGGCTTGCCTATTGCGGCCTCATTGCTGTGTTCTCATATGGCCTCTTTGTGCACAGAGAGCGCGAGAGATCTGTGGTGTCTCTTGCTCTTATAAGGATACCAGTTCTGTAGGATTACGGCTCCACACTTACGACCTCGTTTTACCTTAATTACCTATAGGCTCTATCTCCAAATACAGTCATGTTGGGGGTTAGGGCGTCAATATACGAATTTGGTGTTGGGGGGGACACAGTTCAGTTCATAACAGATACTTGTTAGGTACCAGGCACTTGGGGAGACTAAGTGTACGGAATATAAAATAAGGAACATAATGCAAGCAAGGGTACAAAACATGTAGAAGATACTGAGAATATGAATAAAATGCTATCACAGGTCGGAGAGAAATAAATCAAGAAATGGTAATTAAGTTGGGCCTTAGGTGGGCAGGACCAGGGCAAGTCTAGGTAGAAGGAACAGTATATAGGCAGAAAATCTTATGTATTTGGGGGAAGAGCCAGTCAGTATTGCTGGAATTCAGGATTTATGCAGGGACACATTGGCATTACACAAAAGATTGGAACCAGATTATGGAAGGCCTTGAAAGCCAAGTGAGATTAGGGAGTCATTTTTGTCAAAGTTAGGAACATTCACCAGTACTGCCACAGTCTTTGTTCATACCCTCTGAACGTGTTTGCAGTTAGCTTTGCAATATCCCTCCTTGTCTGCAGTCATTGCTTTCTCCAGTATATCCCCCTTCAATCTAATCTCCATACTACTATGGCTTCATATTGTTATCTTCTGGATTTTAGAATCTGAACCATGCATCTAATTTCAGTCTTCTGTGACTAGGTCTAAACTACTTAACATGTCATACAAGACCTTTTAAAACCCAGTCCTAAAGTCTTCTTAGTTATATCTCTTACCCTCCCTTATTCATGTTTCTCTTTCCTAACCACTGCCACCTCCAATACACGTTTTAACTCTTCGGTCCAGCCACGTAGGCTTAATTTTCCCTAAACACATCAAGCTCTTTATCATTTCTGTGTTTTTTCCCCACTCTTGCCACCCTGAATTCCCTTCTTCCTGACCCTCTCTCCGACCCGTTTCATATATCACCTGAACAAATATCAACTAAGTATTCTTTCCCAGGATGTGTAAGTCTTGGTATTTCTGTCAGGAATATTTATTTATTTATACACAATTGATTTTGATAATTAGGTATGGATGAAATAGTCTGTTTTCTAACTTCAAGGATGGTTCCTTTTATGACATGTCCAGCTGCTGTCTGAGCTGGGGGTGCTAGGTGTCAGAGGACTCTGGTAGTTGCAGGCAAGTCTCTATTTCTGGTGTGAGGGGAGCACAGTGTGAGCATTGCTATAAAAACGCTGTTTGAAGAACAAGGTCTTTTTGAAAAGAGCACCACGTGAATGGAATCTACTGCTGGGTGCCTTTAGGCAAAGAATGAGGAGGGAAAAGCTTAATAAATTCCAGATAATTCTTTGGAGTACATTTTTATTTTACTGTCATGTAATAGACTTTTTACCACTCCCCGTATACCCTAAGAGCTCCCCAAAATAATAAAAGGAATTTACCTGAGGATTAACCTTAGGGGTAGAGTGTAGTATAATTATAGGGGCAATAGGAAGTTTTCTCTGTCCCTCCCTACTAAATATGGGCACTCCTTCAGTACCAAAACTGGCTTCCGAGAGGAGGAGATTTTCACCCCACAATTACAGATAGGACATAAAATGCAATTCCAAGTAAGTGTCTGAATAATTTTAAAGGGCCAGCCTAAAATGAGAGATTCATGATATATCAGAATCTGGTTTATTGTGTATGATGTCTGCTCAGGGGTGTCTTCTGTATATTTTCTTAGTGAATTTGTGAGAGAAAGGGAAGGAGGATGCCATTGGAACCAGGCATCAGATAGGTAGTTAGTATATCCTTGTGAATAATAACACATGATTTAATGGCAGCGCTTTGGTGTCTGTGTTAGCCTTCATTTGCTTTCAGTCTGTGAGGGCCACTCAAGCTTTTCTCTAGACCCTTTGGGAGTTGCCTTAAGAGCTCTGGCACTTTTTACACTGTAAAGAAATGTATATCTAGTGAGGTGGTTTATAGTTCCTTCCCTTCTGCCTTAGTGGTTTTGAAAGAAATTCCTTCTGAATCTTACCCCCTTTCCCCTTATCTTTATTTTTTTAGTATCTTTTCTGTGACATTTAAGAATAGCTTATAGTTCTCAACAGTCCCTGAACAAGTGCATTATCAGTTTAGAAATTGTCATTATAGTTTCTTGAATTCAGCACTGCCCGGTAGAACTGTGATGGTGGAAATTGGTGCCATCCACCAGCAACATATGGCTCTTGAGCACTTGAAATGTGGCTAGTGCAACCGAGGAACTATATTTTAATTTATTTAATTTTAATTAGAATAACCTTATATAGCTAGTGTCTACCATATGAATAGTCAAGCTCTAGGTCATATATTGATGATTCTTTAGCACACTGAGAATTGACATATTTGAAAATCCACAGTTGTAGGTTCCATTGGTAGCACTGTGAAATTACCTAGTTAATGCAGATTAATTCCCATTGCTGTATAAAGGAACTTAACGTTTATGTCCACATTGTTTTAATGGTGAGGAATTTGGCTAGATAGCTAGTGATCAAACTCAAAACTGGTTAAAGTTCAGAGTAAATAAAAATTCCAAGGAATGTCAAGCTTTGTAATCTTTTACCTAGATTGCTGTGTTCATCTCCTAACTGATCCTTTTGCATTTACTCTTGTTCCTATGTAATTCATTTTCCATATTTTAATACTTAGCAATCATTTCAGAGTACGAATTTGATCATGTAACCTGCCTTACTTAAACACTTCTTTGGTTCTCTATTCTCTCAGGAAAAAGATTAAAATCCTATAATATGACCTATAATGGTGGGCTTCATTTTACACTGTGTTTTCTCTTACTCTGTGTACATAAGCCACATTAACTTTCAGTCCATTAAACATTCTATTCAAATGACTCTTAATAAAATCACCCAGGATTTCTGTCCTGCTAAATCTGAAAATTAATTTCTGTTCACATCTTTCTTTGACTTCCAAGTAACATTCAACACAAGTGACCATTCCCTCCTTGCAACCTTTCTTCTGACTTGTGTGATTTCACAGTTTTTCTCCTGTACTTTAATTGCTAGAGTTCTTTCTTGACCCCTCCCCCCATTCCCTACAGTCTCCCTCAGTGATCTCTTCTCATCTCATGGCTTTAATAATATCAGTGTGTTAATATTACTCTAGCCTGGTTCCGTGTCAGACTGGTATTTTCAACTTTCTATTCAACATGTCTACTCAGATATTTAATAAACATCTCCAACTTAACACGTCCAGAACAGAACCTTAAAAAACTTTTTTGTGTGCAAAATTTCAGTCCTATCCAAAAGGAGAGTTGCTACCATGAATTGCTATGTACCCAACAATCAATTCATGGCTACTCTTTGTTTCATTTATATTCTACCACTCATCTCATTCTATCCAGGTTATTTTGCAGCACACCCCAGATACCTTATCTTTTTTTCTGTAAATATTTCAGTCCGTGTCTCTAAAAGATTGTAATTTTAAACACAATGCCAGTATCACAATTAACAATAATCCTAAGTATCATCAAATATCCTGTGCGTCATAACAGAACCTTGATCTTCTCATTCCTTCCAAATCTCTTCCTCCCCCAGTCTCTCCCCAACATCAGTTAATGGCACTACCATCCATTCAGTTGCTCAGGCCTCAAAGCTAACAGTCATCTTGTTTTCTTTTCTCATCCTTACCACCAATTCATCAGCAAGTTTTATCCACTCTATTTTCAAAATATATCCAGAATCCAGCTTCCTCTTGCTAACTTGACTGCTACCTCTCAATCAAACTATCTTTATCTCCTGCCTGGACCACTATAGTAGTCTGCTGTATAGTCCCCCTGTTTCCATTCTCTTCTTTATAATTCATTCTCCACATAGAGGCAAAGTTATCTTTTAAAAAATTAATCATGTTTTATATTCCCTTGCCTAAAACCCTGTTTCCTTTAGAACGGAATCCTTAATTGTTTCCCTGGTCTCTGTTGTCCCTCGTTTTCTGGTCTTTCTGACCTCACCTAACACCACTTTCTCCCATATTCACTCCCAGCCCACTTGCCTTGTTTTAGTTCTTTATATACCTCTAAGTTTGTTCTTGCCTCATCATTTTTGACTTACATCCCCAGGTGTTCTTTTAGTTGTATCATTCAGTTCTCCGCTCACATGCTGCATTCTCAGGCCTTTCGTGATCTCCCTATCTAACGTGCTAGCCTCTCAGCCGCACTGTCATTCTTTATCCCATTACCTCAGTTTGTTTTCGTTTTCATAGTATTATTCAGTACGAAAATTATCTTGCTTTTTGTCTGTCTCCCCTTATGAGAATTTTGCTCCCAGAGAGCAAGGACCTTTTCCTGTTTTACTCACCACTGTAGCCCTGATGTTCAGAGTGGTGCCTGACACATACTAGACATTGCCAAATGTTTATTGAATGAAGAGTGAGTTAGTAAATGAATTGTGCTATGTTCTAACTGCTGCGTATGTTTAAAGAAGAAAGATTGCTGAGGACTCTCAGCCAAGGAAAGCTTTATCTAAAACGTATAACTTAAACCTCGGCCTCAGCAGATCATTTCGGTTTAGATAGGGGAAAAGAGAGATTTTTAAAGGAGGTGGCGGCGGCTGCTGCTTCTTTTTGAATAGTCAAGTTACAGGTGCTGAGGTTGGCAAGGAAGGTCCCTGTCTGCTACTACTACTGCTTACCTGGTTTTTGACACTAAATAGTGCTGCCACCATTTGTTTGGAATTTGCTGCTCAGACACATATATCCTCCATTGTACTAAAAACGTTTAAAGTAGCGGTTGCTTAGTAAATATGTTGAGATTATCCCTTAAGAATTCCAGTTTATAGAGAATAATACTATTATTGACAAAAATAGAAAGATACAGGAAGAGTGGGTAAGATAGTGAAGTTGGTTTTAGACCTGACATTTGCCTGTGTCTTACTAGTCTAAATTATGAGCCCTCTATAAGCTGTTTAACTTCTAGATTGAGATCTTTAAAAAGGCCATTAAATTACTAATTAAAGATTAATGGACTGATAGGAACAGAATCTAAACTGCAGATTTAGACTGGATGGCTTAAATGGTTATTATAATTGGAAATACCTAAATATTCATTATTGGGCAAGTGGTCTTACAGGTTATGATACCTCCACAGGGTATTTATGCAGCTATTAAAAATGTCTTCAAGGCACTTTTAGTAACAAGGGCAAATTGCTCATGGTATAATGTCATAAAGCAGGACTTTAGAGTGTTGCAAAGGACCTCAGGTTTATAAAAATATTCATAGATATGTACAGAAGAAACTAAAGGTACATCTTATAATATTAATAATGATTAACTGTGGATGATTTTTATTTGTAAGTTTTTCTGATTTTCCTAAAATGACTATGTAATACTTTAATCATAATAAAAGCTTTTACTTTAACAAATGGATGAAGAAAGAAATGAAGAAGTTGGTTTCAGTCTTGGATTTCAGTTTGGCAAAGGAAAGAAATGGTTGGTATATTGAAGGAGACGAGGCAGAGGATCGACCCAAGTTGATTTTAATACACTTTAATATTGACTGTTAACTTGTGGGGGTTTTTAATACATATATTTCTAGTATTATATGCTTCTGTTTTCCTGATGATTTTTCCAGTCATTATGTTTTGCTGGGCTAGGGGGCAAAGAGGAGAATTTAAGAAACAAAAAGAAAAGAAAAGGGTTCTAGAGTTTGTGTTTTCTGGAGACGGAGCGTAGGTGATGCCCAGCCTTTCTCTAGTGACAAGTGAAAAGAAGTACCCTAATCAAAATGTAGAGAGAAGGGACTATCCTGGGTAGGTATACTTACCAGAGTCTTTCTAAGTCCTCTGCCCTTCTGGTATTATTTTTCTTTTGGTTGGTTTTTTGAGAGTTGGAGCCTTCTTAGGAGGAAAAGATCCTTGGGAAATGAGTAGGGTCACTAAGAAAAGTTTAAACTAATTTTTATTTGTTCTAAGAACAAGAAAGCCATGAAGAGGTTTGATTCCTTCTCAAGCAGCATGCTTTGTTTTACTTGTTTTTGTTACAAAAATAATACGCAATCATAGTAAAAAGCTAAAAAAACAAAAAGACTAAAAGGTTAAAGGTTATTTTCTACAAGTGAACCACTACTGAGTTTTCTCGTGTATCTTTGCAGAATTTTTCTATCTAGCACCACATTTTAGAATGATAGACAAAGAGGAAATAGAGCAAGCAATTATGCTGGATTGTTTGAGACAATTTGAGGTAATGGAGTTCAGTAGAACCCTTTATTGGCTGTATGCTGGGGATGGAAAGAGCACTCACAGTTTGCTAAGCACTGTGTCAGCAGGTGGGGTTTAAAAGTGAGTAAAACAATCTTGACCCTTGAGATGGTTACATCTAAGCCAAGGAAACAGAGTTGGCGCCCATTCTTAGAATTACTATTACATAACCTACTATTCTTGTAATAAAGGTTTTCCTGTGGTCGCACTAAATTTGGCATGGTTTCTCTACTCCTAACTTACAAAGTTGTAAAATATCCAAGAACTTTATATATTTTTTTTTGTTTGTTTAAATGTTTCTTTTTTATCACTTAACTTTCCATTCAGGTTATTATTCTTTTATTTTAAACATATATAGGAATTACTCAAGGTGATGAGGACGATTGATGACAGAATAGTACATGAATTAAACACTACGGTTCCAACAGCTTCCTTTGCAGGGAAAATTGATGCAAGCCAAACCTGTAAACAACTTTATGAGTCTGTAAGTGTATCTTTTGAGTCTTTTGTGCTTCCTTTATGCCTTTCTTTGCAGGCAAAATAAGAAACCAATTGACATATAAACTGGATAAAAAGTATGACATCTTCATGTTTTCTTGCCTACATCTGAGGGTGTGTATAAGTTTTGGTCTGGTTGTTACCAACTAAAGAAAATGTGTGATCTTATGCACAAGTCTGTGAAAAGACCGTTCTAAGGAATCAGAGCAGTAGTTTTTTTGGCCCCTTCATGGGTGGCCTTTAATTTAAGGAAACCTTATGCACCAGGGAATGAAGGAGAGAGTGAGACAGTCAAGTAAAACAGTGGAACAAGAGCAAGGGCTTTGAATGAATCAATCCTAGGAAGCCAGACACCTGATACAATGAAGAATTAAAACCCTTCACACTTTCTGTATCTTTTTCCCTCAATCTTCAGAAAGGAGAAGCACTTGGTAGTTGGGACAGAAGCCACAAATAAATTGTCCTTTCCTGAGGCTCTGGTTTCTCAAGTACATATTTTTTCATTGCCTCTTAAAGATTCCCTTTATGTCTCTTTGTAATTTCCAAAAGCAAAGAGAAATAATAATGAAGCTAAGTATTTTTTTTATAATTTATGTATATCTTTTCATTAACTTGGAAGCTAATGTTCAAATGGCATTTGCTTCTTTAGCACAAAATTACTATTTGGATTCTTGTAAAGAAGGTATTACTTAAAACCTAAATTTTATTTCTCAAGTATGAAAAAAAAAGTCAGTTTTGGATAAGCTTATTCATATCAATTAAATTCAAAGCATTAATAATTGCTGATACTTTTATTCTGCTTTTATATGAAAGTATGTTATTTCATTGAGTGGTCAGGTAATTCTTGTGGCTTGAAAATTCTAAGGTTGTGGGCTTTAATGAGTAGAATCCAGTATTGGAAGTAGGGAGCCAGAATCCAAGCCCTAATTTATTTTGATGTTGTTTGACAATTCACTTTGTTTCTTTGGGTAGCTCTGTCTGAAGAACTAGAAATGTATGATCTCACTACCCATTTAATCTCTATAACCTATTCAGTTGTTTCCATTTACAATCTTTTTATTAACTTGAAGATTTATAGTGTAGGGATTAACGACATGGATTCCACATCTAGATTAAAACCTACCTGTGCTGCTTCCTAGCTGGTAACCTTGAACATGTTACATAACTTTTTGCCTCAGCTTCCTTATTTGTAAAATAATATCATAATAGTACCTAGTTCATAGGGTTGTTAGAGGCCTAACTGAGGTAATATGAAGTGCTTACTGTACTAAATGTCACGTATAAATGTTTGCTGCTTCTATTACTGTTGTTGTTCTTCCTTATCCCTTTGTTGAACCAGGATACTCTTGCATACTAGAACCTTTTGTTTTGGATATTTAGGATCTTTCTGTTTTGGATACTCTCGAGTATGTGTTTGGGTTTTGCTCTGTCTGTACCCTAAAGGGCTCCAGCAACATGACCATCAGAAAAAGGATGGTTTATCTAGTAGTTTTGTGCCAATGATCGAGCCTGCAGCAGACTGCCCATGCTAAGAAGTCCCACTGAGTTCCCTTAAATATTCTCTCAGTTAAGAGTGGAACTCTGTGAAACGTCCAGGTTGTTTAAGGTTACCTTGACTTTGTTTAGCCCCAACCCTTCCTTCTATAGTTGAGGAAGGAATGTTTGTACTCTCTAATGGTAATACTTCTTCATAGCAGATGATCAGCAAAGTTGTTATGAAGCACTAATTGTAGAAATTCCACATCTTAAAAGTATACTCTTAATAAAAATAATTTCAGTGAGATACCCTTATTAGAGCATATTCCCTGAATCTATGAAGTTTTTCTAGCTGTACATTCTTTAGTCTCAAGATAAACATAAAAATCAGTGCTGAACCTTAAAAAGTCTGTGCACTTGGAACAGTGCTTTACAAATGCAAAACTATTATTGGTGTCACAGTGATTGATTTAGGGTAATTCTTAAAGGTATCTCTTTAATATAATGAATTTTTGGAATATATTTTTAAGTGATATGTTTCCCCTTGCATCTTTTTGTCAGAAGTTCTAGAGGAAGATTTAAAACAAAGTGCATGACAAAAACTTAGTAATTTTTATTTTGTTTTTAATGATAGTTAAACCAAGGGTCATCATCAGGGTTCTAAAACAAATGATGTTTGGGAAATTAGAATTTACTGTAGAGTTAATTTAAAATCAACCTTTGTTCTGGAAAAAAAAAACATCAAAAAACTATAATCAGGAAAACTGTTGGCATTGTTTCCCTGAAAGGCAAAAGACATTGTTTTAAAATAATGGTTAAAAGATAGAGTAGGTGAAAATTTGACTAAAAGAACTTCTTAGAGTTTTGGTGAAGTAAAATAAAACTGGGAAGTCCTAGGTAGACCCTTTAGACTAGTTTTTCTTTTTTTTTTTAAGATTTTATTTATTTATTTGACAGAGAGAGAGAGACAGCCAGCGAGAGAGGGAACACAAGCAGGGGGAGTGGGGGAGGAAGAAGCAGGCTCATAGCGGAGGAGCCTGATGTGGGGCTCGATCCCATAACACCGGGATCACGCCCTGAGCCGAAGGCAGACGCTTAACCGCTGTGCCACCCAGGCGCCCCTAGACTAGTTTTGAATCATTTTCCTGCCCCATCCCAAATGCCTTCATTTCAGAATTGCTTACCCCAAATCAAAGGAAGTATGGTTATGATAATGGTTATCATTCAGGAATTTTCTCCTCTAACCAAAGGCCTTGCCTTTTACCTTACCAAGTTTCTTGATTAATTTTATCTTTGTTCCTTTGACAAGCACTTTGTATATTAGAAACAATTCTCATGTGACCCAACTTCTGAAACATCTGAATTACTAATGAGCTAATAAGTCTGGTTTTGTGCTATGTTTTTCTCTGGTAAGCTTATATCACACAGTCTTATTACTAGTTATCAAGCGTCCTCATTTCTTTGACATACGTGTGCAGAAGTCCATGCATATTCCTCTTGCTGATGGCTCTTAATTCTGAATTTTGTTGAAGGATGGTCATGAAAGTGAGACTAAAATAACTGATAATACAGAGTAAAAGATGATTTGCTCAGTGATTTCTGTGGGTTCACAGTGGGGCTAATCTGAAGGAAAAGTACACAGCTGAGGGTCAGAGGGTGATCTTCAGCTTAGAAGTGTATCCACAGGAAAGGGGCCAAGTTAAAGAGGGGAACAGTGGATGAAAGCCCAACAAGGGAAGAAACTCTGTGGTGAGAGAGACTGAAAGGAAAGTATTGAACATTTTAATAAAATGTACACAATTTGAATTTGATTTTAAAGTGCAGATAGAAAAATGAAAATATTGTGACAGACTCCTAGTTGGTGCTAATGCAATTTCACCAATTGTTGGACGTCTGAGCAGTGTATTGAGTCGAGTTACCCTTAAATTTTAGAGGTAGAAAGGATGTTAGCGATGATTTACTCATAATCCATAATTTTGCAAAAGAAGACACCGAAGCCTGGAAATACTAATTATTTAGCCAGTCTCACACAGGGAGAGCTTCTTGACTTTAACAGTGGTTCTTCTTACTCTATTTTGGGAAGTTTCCTACCCTCAATGGCTCCTTTCATTTTCTGGAATTATACCTGAAGGAGGAAACAAGTAACAGAAGCAGCATATTAGCCAATGAAATATAGGCCTTGGGCTGTCCTTGTGAATCCTAGTAGATGAAAAAAAGTAGCATATTAGAGAAATCTGCTATAGGTGGGGCTAATGTCTATTGTTTTAATTCCCTTCTCTTCACATAGGTATGATTTATAACCAATGCACTTTTAGGGTTATTGCACTCTAGAAATGCAAAGGTTTAGTTTTTCCTGGTGCATATTAGACCAGTAATTCTTAACTTCAGGGTCCTGAGATGATCATTTAAGAGATGTGTTTGAGATAACTTATGAAGAATGGTTATAATATGGTTTAGTCCTAAATTTTATATAAATATAGGTGTACTAGGTTATCCCTAGTATAACTATCACTAGTATAGCATTAAGATCTTCTCTCTTCAGAGGGAAGAAGGAATGATATAACATGATTACTTGGAGCAAGTTAACACCTAAATTTTAGTTGGAGGTGAATCACTTTTTTTAATGCTCCATTAATAATAATGGTATTACATATTATTTTAGCACTTTGTTTTTCCCCTCCCCCAGATTATTGGGGTGTCATCAGAATTTGGTTATGATCATGGGAGTGTATTTGAGTCATGACCATCATACTTTGTGAATCAAGGAAGAAAATAGATGCAAATTGTTGTATTTGTTACATAAAGATGAAAGTTCTGTAAGGAATTGCCCTGCCAGATGTCTTTCAGTCAGTACACACAGTTGATGGAACCACAGTTTTTCCGTATTGACACTTGACTACAAAATCTTGGAAAGGGCTCGGTCTTGCCTAGATGAATGTAGCATTCTTTGTTTCTCTTTATTGTAACGAGTTGCTTCTCTACATCACTTACTTTACAATTTCTTGCACCTAGTGACAACACGGGGCTGACGAAAGGACAAAAAAAGAGAGGAAGAATAGCAGTAGTGGCCCCAGAGGTGCGTGGAGGTGGGTGGAGGGTAGAAAAACACCACACAGGGTTGGAAAACTGGGGAGAGGAATGTAGGGAGAAGGGGCTGAAATGAAAAGCCCCTTGTGGGAAATGCAGGGCAAGGAGTGGGAAGTCCCAGAAGCCTATTGAGGAGGAAGGCAACCCGACCACGTACTTTCCACCAGGAGAGGTGCTTTTTTTGATCTGTTTTTAGGTGATTTCGCTGGTTCAGCAAAATCTTCACTTCCAAAGATTCCGTTTTTAAAAAGTGTTTAGAAAGTATTACGTTGCTGTAACCTAAAAATAAGATTTTTAAAAGACACTAAAATGTAAAAAATTGGTGTGATTTTTCTCTTTTGTTCCTTTGTTCTTTTAGTTGAGGGAAGCTCATGCCAGCAGGGACAGAGTCATAAAAAATTGTATAGCTCAGACCTCATCAGTAGTAAAACGCCTCCGAGAAGAGAGAGAAAAGAATTTGGATGATTTAACGTTATTAAAGCAACTTAGGAAAGAACAGACAAAGGTAAGTTGAACAAGATTTACATTTCTTTTTTTTTTTTTTTTTTTTTAAAGATTTTTTATTTATTTATGTGACAGAGAGACAGCCAGCGAGAGAGGGAACACAGCAGGGGGAGTGGGAGAGGAAGAAGCAGGCTCATAGCGGAAGAGCCTGATGTGGGACTCGATCCCATAACGCCAGGATCACGCCCTGAGCCGAAGGCAGACGCTTTTAACGACTGCGCTACCCAGGCGCCCCAAGATTTACATTTCTGAGCCGTAGATTTCCAAATTTAATAAAGGCAGGGTTTTTTTTTTTTTTTAAGATTTTATAAAGGCAGTTTTTAATATGAACATTTTAGAGCGAGAGATGGTCATTACTTTTTTTTTTTTTAAGATTTTATTTATTTATTTGACAGAGAGAGAGAGACAGCCAGCAAGAGAGGGAACACAAGCAGGGGGAGTGGGAGAGGAAGGAGCAGGCTTCCAGCGGAGCAGGGAGCCCTTTGGGGGCTTGAGCCCAGGACCCTGAGATCATGACCTGAGCCGAAGGCAAATGCTTAACGACTGAGCCACCCAGGCACCCTGGTCATTACTTTTTAAAAAAAGTGACCAGGAGAGTAATACTTCATTTTTAGTGGGCTTTATTTTATTACATTTAGATATTAATTGCTAAGTTAATGTGCATTTCATGCATATATGCAGTGTAGCAGCTTTAGTTTAAAGAAGCAGTCAGTCATAAATTCTTTCCATTTCTTTATATGTTATACTGTTAAAGATAAAAGGATTAGTACAGACCCAACACCACATCAGAAATCTGGGGAAATCATATCTGTATCAATGTTTAAAGGCTTGACTTGCGAATAAACTTTTAAAAATATATTTACATTTTGAGAGTAGTTACCTCTGGTTTCATCTGTAGAAATTTGCTGAAATGCAGTACAGCTATTTCAGATTATTACCCTCTTCAGCCATAAAAATATAGTACTATTTGAATATAACCAGATATACTAGAACCTCATTATAATTCATTTCCCTACTGCAGAGAAGTTGCTATGAGTCTTTGGCCCTTTTTGGACACTTTTTTGTTTCCACTTCATCTCCTATCCCTGCAGTTTTCGCTTTTAAGAAAACAGGAAGTGTCCACTGAGTGATATGTCAGAGAAAGCCTTATTTTCCCAAAGTCAGCTAATGTAGATAGGGTGTGGGCCTCAGAGTATGATAAATAGACCAGAACTGTTTCTTTATAGCCCTTAATGGTGACATGTGAAGAAAACAGTTGAAATGTGTACCATATTTTATTATGTGGGATGCATTTCTGTTTTCCTTTTGGGGGTGGTGCTTAAAGAGTAACTTTTAATTTTGGTATAATTTCAAACTTACAGAAAAGTTGCAAGAATAGTACAGGGAACTCACATGTACCCTTTACCTATATTCACCCATTGTTTACGTTTTGCCCCACCTCCTTTGCAATACAGTCTCTCCACCCCTCTTCTCCCTCCTCCTTCCCTCCTTTCCCTGTTTTCCTTCCCTTCTACCACACAGAGGCGTTTTTTTCCCTGAAGCGTTTGGCAAGAATGTTGGGTACATGGTTCCTTTGCCCGTTATATATGTTGGTCGACCACTGAGCAATTACCAAAATCATGTCTATGTTTTCAGATGGCACACTAGGTGACTTACTGATCCTTGCATGTCAGGCAAAATCCAGTATGGGATGGAATCGTGTTTTTCATTACTAAACAGTCATGAAGCCTGACATTTGTTTAGTAGATGTAGCCAGACTTTGAAAAGGGGACCTTATCATCTCTCTCAAGCCGTTATTCTTGTAACTGCCCACAGGCGAGTATGTGCACTTGCTCAGTCATCCTGCCGATGCAGCCTGTCTTGCTGGGTATGGGATTCAGCCCCTGTCTTCATTGCTCTCCTTGTTCATGACAACTGCTTCAGTCCTGTATTCCATACCTGCCCATGCATCAAGCAGTGGTGGGTTCCTCAGACAGTGAATTTATGCTGTAATGGTCATCTTACTCAGTGTTTAAGAAGTCTTATATAAAGCAGACTTTATATAAAGTCTTTATATAAAGCAGGTTAAAATCTAGTTATTTATGGATTTTGTATTTTAACAGAGTTTTGAAGATATTGACAAAGGAAACAGCGGGGCAGGGCTGTTGTATCCGAAACCGAAAACTCAGTATTTGCACGTTAAGTTAAACAAAGACTAGAATGACTCTTGTTATTGGAGAGCAAAGTTCAGGAACCACTGAGTACTTGGGAGTGACATATCACATAATTTGGGCCACCCTCATTTCTGCCCTTTAGTCTTTAGGGTCCAGAGAGAATCATCAGGATGACCATTGCACGGAGTAGTTTTAGAAACCAGTTAGCGAGTTCTAAAAAGTAGCTGTCTTGACTGATACTGTGTAGAACTAGAGGGGGACCATGAGTAGTACTTAACCAAGCAAGGAAGCTTGAATTTTTTTTAAAATTTTCAAGTTTGTCATGAAGATTATGGAATCAGAAAGAGAACTCTTAGAGATGATCCAGCTCTACCTCTTCCTTTTCCGAATGAGGGAACTGAGACTCAGAGATACTGACATCCCCAGAGTCACAAACTAGTAAGTGGTAGAGCTGGGACTTTCACCCATCTCTTCTGACTCTGGATTCAGTGTTTGTACGTTAAATTGTGACTGATAGTCAAATTCTGATTACTTAAGTGAACAAACCTATATGCAGAAACACCATTCTAAAAGTCCCAGTTCTTTCCTTGAGTCCTTAACGCAGAAAAAACACATTCCTTGCTGGAACTGTATGATTGTCACCTATTAGTGACCTTTGAAAGGAAGTTTACCAGTTTCAGACCTAGAGCCTCAAAAACAACCATCTCAGAGGTAGCATTTTGTTGGTGGCACTGAAATTGCATTAGAAGTTGGTTGTAATGTCTGCAGCACTCAAGAATAGAAAAAACATGGAGTATAAAGGCAGATAGCTCTAGGGAAGTAAATCCCATCCACAACGTGGTGGCTTTGTAAACTTGTAAACTAATTGCCCTGAAATTATCGGATTTTTATTTTGTAAGATGGAGTCGAGACTTCTTACGCTTTCATTTTTAGGGATTAGGATTAAATTATATAATGTGTGTAGGAACTTGCATATCCCTGATACACTCAGTAGTTGCTTTCCTTTCCTTTTTGAGTCTCTGGGACTCCATGTTTGTTACGTTAATCCTCCTTACAGTGTCTCCCAACCAGTGGTTTCCACCTTTTGTTTAACACTACTTAAGGGGGCAGGGGAGGAAGAGCACTCGAATCTTCTGTAGCAGTGCATTCTCTTTTTGGGTGGTTGTAATTATTCAGAGATCTTCTTATATATTGTGAAAATCTGTCTCCCTGTAACATGTGGTTACTGCTCCGTAATCTTCCCTCTGCAGGTATATAGGATAAGTCTAAACCTGTTTCTGCATGACTTCCCTTTAAATATTTGAGAGCAATTAAAGACTGTCCTAGTGGCATGTTTTAACCCTGGTTTTTTGTTTGTTTGGGTTTTTTTGTCTTTTTGAAGACTTATTTTATTTATTTGAGAGAAAGACCATGAGCAGGAGGAGCAGAGAGAGAGGAAAAGGGAATTCCAAGCAGACTGTGCACTGAGCACAGAGCCCAATGTGAGGCTCCATCTCACGCCCCTGACATCAGGACCTGAACTGAAACCAAGAGTTGGAAGAGGCTTAACCAACTATGCCATCCAGGCGTCCCTTGACCCTGTTTTTTGACTGAGCTTGTTAATTTTTTGGCATTCAGTTCAGGCTTTGACAGAGCAGTGAAGTTTTAATGATTTCTGGTCCATGTAGCTGATTACAGTCTGAAACTGAGGTTGCTTTGATGTAAGCAGATGGGCCTCTTCAGGCTTGTTACTATATAGCACAATACTGGTTGTCAGAAATATAGTCCTTCCTCTCATTCCTCCTGTCTATACTCTGACACTGCTTCCGAGTCTAGCAAGGGAGTTTACAAGGAGCCGGTGGATCAGTATTAAGTTCCTGTCTTATTAGTGTTACATGTGCATTGCTTAAACGTCCTGCCTGAGCTCTGCTCCTGACTAGTCAGGTTCTTTGGTCTGGGTCCCTGACTCATGGTTGCCTAGATCTTGTCTAGCTCTCTGGCATTTTGTTCCCAAATCTCCTGGCCTGAGTCTTGACTTTGTCCTAAGGAAATCATCCTAGTTTTAACCTCTTGGCTGCTTTGACCTGTAGCTCATGCATTTTTCTCCTAATTTTCCTGAATATTTTCAGGCCTCCTTTCTGGAACTAGCTAGCTTCTTTTCTTTTAAGTTTCTGTGACTAGAAGTGACTAGGAGTTTGATGGGCCTGGTCATCTGGGCCTGGCAATGGAATTGGCTTCTTTTCTGATGGTGTGTTTAAGTTGGCAGTTATCAAGAATGTTAGAAAGACTTCAGTGTCTTTAGCCTCGGACCTTTGGCTGTACGCTCAAGGTGTGGAAAGCTCATGCCTTCCTAGATCTTTTGGGCCTTTTATGTTCCCCTTCTCTTCTCTGTTTTTCTTCCTGATTCTTTTTTTCTCATCCAAATTAGGTTGCCAGCTCCTTCTCCTTTTTAGTTCTCTGTGCTGTCTTTGCAAATCACTGTTAAAGAATCAGTAACTAGAACTGGAATTCTTGAGTTCAAGGACATGTGAATTTGTGTTTTTATAAATCTTACCAAATTGCCCTCCACACTAAAAATATGTATGAGTGTATCTTTTTCCATACCCTCACTAGTAGTAGGTTTTATCAGATGTACTCATTTTTAAAAATTTTTGTCATATTATGGCTTAATTTGCATTTCTTTATACATGAGTAAGATTGTACATTAAAAAAATATGTTTATTGGTCATTTGTATTCCTTTTGTGAAGTACCTGGATATTTGATTTTTTTTTTTTATAAGAGCTCTCAAGGTGATTATAATATGCTTGAGAACCATGGCTTTAGAAGATTTAGCCCCTGATTGGATATGGGGAGAATGGGCTCTGTCCAAGATCGAGCCCAGGTGATACCATTAACAAAGAATGTAGCAGCAGGAGCTCCTTTTATTAGGAAACTGTGAATAGAATTTGGTTTTAGCTCTTTAATTTGAATTTTCGTAACTCTAACTTTTTTTTTTTCCTTTTTACAGTTGAAATGGATGCAGTCAGAACTGAATGTTGAAGAAGTTGTAAATGACAGGAGCTGGAAGGTATAAAATAATACTGGTGCTTGGAGAGAACTATGAAGGAAACTGATCTAGCAGAGGGAAACCAAGGGAGGGGGAGTAAGCAGTGCCTTGGGGCTCTTGAGAATAGACATCTTTCATTTATAACCAACTGAAGGTTTAACTTTGAGAAGGGGTGCAGTTGGCATCCAAATAGAGCCGTCTTATAAGAAGCAGCTTTACAGTCATATGGTAGATTGTATGACATGTCGTGGTAATAGAACTGGAGACATTCTGTATGTTTCTTAATACTAATTATGGGCATACTTGTTATTTAGGGTTATTACTACTTAACTTAGAACCTTCAGTTGTGTTATTTGTTAAAATTAGCCTTTTTGAGTCCTATTACTTTGCATAAATTTTCATATCATTAGCTACCCTTCACAGTTGCTTGCTTTCTAACATGTTGATCATGAAACTTATTTGTACATAACTTTTCTGATATCTGATAATAGGGCTTTTTATGGCTCCCAGGTTCACGTGTTCCTTATTACCACCTGCATAGTTCTGAATAGGAATTAGATTGGGGGACCAGGATTCCAGGACTTTACCTGTAGTCAAAAATCATAAAATGCTTACTTTAGTTGTATGAAATCGTGTATCTGTATACCCTTCTCTAAAAACTGAGAGATTTCCAAAGGGAAATAATCTATTAAATCTGAAGGAATGAACTGAAAATTCTCTTTCATCCTTTGAAATTGACCAATGGAATGAGGTTAAACACAGAGGTTAACTGAACACAAGCTAGAATGTCCCAGCTTGCAGAGCTATGAATAAATTGCAAAGTACAAATTGATTTTCTTTGCTGTATCACTTTTCCTTATGCCATCCTCTTTGCCAAGGTTTCATATTCCTGCCCCTTCTACCAACGCGAGAAGGTGTTTGCTACTTGAAAGAGTCTGGTGTTTGTTCATTTATGTTCTCCAGAGAAATAATATTTACTCTTAGGATGGGATAGGGGAGGGGTACAATGAATATCTGGTTTGAAAAACTCAGTGGAGAGGCTGATACATATCAAATGTAGGGGGAAGAGGGAAGCATTTTTATTCATTATTACTTTTTTTTTTTTTAATTATTTTTAAGTAGGCTCCTGGTAGGTGCCTGGTGTAGAGCCCAAAGCAGGGCTTGAACTGACAACCCTAAGATCAAGACCTGAGCTGAAATCAAGAGCAGGCCACTTCACCGACTGAGCCACCCTGGCACCCAAGTGAAGCATTTTTAGATTTGATGCTAGTTTTAGAGAAGATATGTTTCATCCAGTCTACAAAAACTCAGGTTCCCTACTTGATTGTAAAAAAAGAAAATGTAGCTATGTTGCCGCAGGTCAGCAAAAGTGGTTAGGAAGGCATTTAGGAAAAGGATTTGGAGAAGTTTGGCCAAGTCATATATATCATCCCACCCGGGGTGCCAAGGCCACTCATGTGAAGCCTCCCCCCGTCTGAGCATTGGGAACTTAAGGGAAATGTCAGGGCTGGAAACTAACAAGAGATGAGCTATAAGATGAAAGGGCCAGTAAGAGTCCATGTAATTTCTACATTTTTTTTCTTTTAATTGTGAGATAACACATATCAGAGTATGTAACATGTAGAATTTAAGGAATATTAATAAAATTAACATTCATGTATCTACCACCCAGCTTAAGAGATTGAATAATAACCAGTATCATGAAAGCTCCTATGTAGATTTTTCTTTTATTTTTTTATGGTAGTCAACAGTGGCCAATATCGTTTGTTTTGTGTGTTTTATTTTGGTTTTTAACCTTAAAAATGATTTGTTCCTTATATCAATGAAGTATGAGGGCAAATTCTAAGAAGAAATTCTTTTAGATTTTTAAAATTTTTTATTTGGACACTTAAAATTTTTAGGCACGATTAAAATCTTTTAAAAATATTAAATGAGTGGTACCTGGGTGGCTCAGTCGTTAAGTGTCTGCCTTTGGCTCAGGTCATGATCCCAGAGTTGTGGGGTTCCCTGCTCAGCGGGAAGCCTGCTTCTCCCTCTCCCATTCCCCCTGCTTGTGTTACCTCTCTTGCTGTGTCTTTCTCTGTCAAATAAATAATATCTTTAAAAAATAATAAATATTAAACGAAATATGGTAAAAATTCTGCTTCTCACTCCTCCCTTTCGGCCACCTCCTTTCCTTTCCTTATGAAACTATGGTACATGCTTTTAGATATTTGCACCTTTTCTAATTTTATGTATGTGTGTGTGTATTTGTCACATCTATGAAAGTGTACTGCCCACACTTTTTTTTCTTTAATGTATCTTGGAGATCTTTTCAAATCAGAACATGCAGAACTTTCTTATTCTTTTATTTGCATTATATTCCATTGAATGGCTATACCAAAATTTTTATTTAACCCAGTTCCATATTGACAGACAATAATAGAATGTTCTTTTAACTTTTATGATATGTTATTTGTTTAGATTTTTAGGAAGCAAAGTAAATAGAACAAAACATTTTATAAATTTACACCATTTAGCAAAGACTGATCTCTCTTCAAGTATACCTACTTGTGAAAAGGATCCGATACTCATTTGGAAAATCACAACAGATATCTAAATAAAATCTACATTATAAAAAGAGGGGGGAAAAGCTTTATCTTAAACCATTTTAGATATTTTTTTCTAACTGTCCAAAATAAATCCAGAATATGTAATGAAAATGTTTGTTAGTTACTATTACTAAATAAGCTAGCTTGTGATTTTTTTCCTTGAATAATATAAATTTTATTAAAAAATCAAAATTATCTTATAAATGGATATCAAAGTCTTTTGTATTCTTAGTTCCTATAAGTCAGTTTGAACTCCTGAGGAAAATTCTCTGTTCCCTAAATCTGTTGACCTGGGATAAAAATGGTTATATCGTCCTGAACCATGCCAAATTTAATTTAGTTCCAGGCTTGATTTATACAAGATGACTCAACGACTTTTGTTTCTGTTTAAATACCTTAGGTGTTCAATGAACGCTGCCGAATTCACTTCAAGCCTCCAAAGAATGAATAAAAAGATACTTTTTTTAAAAAAGGACTGGGACATCTCATAAGAGCTAAGCATGACAGACATCAACAAGGTGGGCTTCCTAGGATGATTTCTGAGCCAACAGTCCAAGACCTTTTGTTGATTTCAGCCCCACTTAGCCAAGACCTTAAGTACAAATAATTCTGATAATTATGGAGAAATCAACTGCTATTTTATACTGATTCTGTGGAAAAAAAAAAAGATGTTTTGTAACTATTAAAATAATTTTCTGACTCAGTGTACATATTTATTTGATTGTTTTCCAAGTTGAGATAATAAGTTCTCATAAGGGAATTTGAATACAGTTTCAGTATCTGATTTGATTTATATTACATCTTTTTGATTTTTACAAATTTATTGGCAAGAACATGGACCTTTTTATCACTGATGATTCTATCCTTTTATTTATCTTTGTGGGGTTTATTGCTCCTAATAAGTAAGAGGGCAATAATATAAGCTGGATACTGTCCAAAGAAACTTTCTCTTGGTACCTTAACTTACCTTGTTTTCATATGCAAAAACTAATTTTGGGTGGAATTTTCCTGGACAGTATTTCCATGGACAATGAAAAGGAAAACAGTAAAATAAATTTGGGAAAGGCAGAGGAAGGCTTGCATGATAGTATTCAAATGAGTCTGTAAAAAACATATCCTTGCAGGATTCAGTCATTGCAGAGAAAGCACTTTCTAGTACAGGATGATTGTATTAGTTTTCTGTTGCTGCTTAACAAATTACCACAGTTTAGCAGCTTAAAATCACACCTGTTTATTGTTTTACAGTTCTATAAGGTCATTAAGTCCAAGACTGGGTTCTCTGCTTGGGGTCTCATAAGCTAAAATCAAGTCAGCCAGGCTGGGCTCTTGTCTGGCGCCTCTATAGAGAGAATGTGCTTCTCAGCTCATTCAGTTTGTTGGCAGAATTTAGATCCTTGTGGTTGCAGGACTGATGTGCTCATTCCCTTGCTATTATCAGAGGCCACTCTTAACTAGAAGCTACCCACATTTTTTGGCACATGGCCCCTTCCTTCTAGCTAGCAACAGTGTATTGAATTCTTCTCATTCTTGGAATCTGACTTCCTTTTCTGCTATAAACCAGATAAATTCTGCTTTCAAAGGGTCTGTATGATCAGATTAGGCCTACCATGAGTCTTCCTTTTGATTAACTCAAAGTCGAATGATAATAGCCTTGATTACATCTGCAAATCCCTTTTGCCAGGTAGGGTAACATCACAGATGTAATGTCTCCTATTCACAGTCTAAGGAAGGAGAGTGGGACATCTTGAAGAGCCATTTTAGGATTCTGCCTACCATGATGATTTAAACAAGCTACCTGGCTCTGGTGCAGTTAGTTTGACCAACTGGGTCGTAGGTAGGCCTATGTTTCAGTATGTGGACTCTCATCGGAGTGTGCTTTTATAAGTGAGCTTTTATGTGCACTGTTCTTCAACAGATCTTTTGAGCACTTACTGTGGTTCAGATACTGTCTTAGTTGTTGGGGATATTGATAGATAAAACCTACTTTTGTGGAGATTATAATCTAATCTTGAAAAATCTCTTCGTGCCAGCGGTAAAAAAGATTTTTATATAGGACTTAAAGCAAATGGTGCCTGACAGAAAGTTGATATTTTATTTTTTTTCTTGCATGTGTCTTTTCAATTGAAAGGACTCAATAAGAAATAAGACTCGATAAATAAAGATCTTCCTGATGCTCAGGAGGGAATTGAGAAACAATCCTTGGAAAGGATTCGTAACTGCTTTTCCAGAATTTCAGGTCTGCTAAAATACTATGTAGCTAATCCAATTATGTTAGTAGGATGCCTGAATCATCCCAGTGGAACATGAAAAGTGTGTGATTGTGGCAATCAGTGACTTTCAGTATAATGAATATTATGTTTAGTTTGTGATAAATGGGTTTTAAAACCTCAAATATGAAGAGAAAGGGGTGGCATACTATTCTGGAAAGTTGATTTGCCTCCTGAAACAGTGTCTTGCATATACTTGCTGCCTTAACAGTAATTGTTGATTTTTTTTTTTTTAAAGATTTTATCTATTTATTCGACAGAGAGAGAGACAGCCAGCGAGAGAGGGAACACAAGCAGGGGGAGTGGGAGAGGAAGAAGCAGGCTCATAGCGGAGGAGCCTGATGTGGGCTCGATCCCAGAATGCCGGGATCACGCCCTGAGCCGAAGGCAGGCGCTTAACCGCTGCGCCACCCAGGCGCCCCGTAATTGTTGATTTTGTTGGCTTGAAGGGTAGATAGGATTAGGCAGAGAGGGAGGGAGAAGAAACAATGCAAAAGTTCAGAGGTGAGTTTGGCTCTTCCTTGACAGGACGGAAGATAGCCATAGAAGAAACACCAATCTTTAACAATTGTTTTGAGTGGCTCCCATATTCTAGGCACTATTAGCCAATACTATTACATCACTGAACAAAACAGATAAAAAATACCTGCTCTTAAAGAACTTATATGTGGTGAAGAGAGACAGTAGTAAAGAAGTAAATTACGTAGTATGCTAAAAGGAGATAAAGCTACATGCCAAAAAAAGAATCTGGAATGGGGAGTGGAGAGTGGGTGGCAAATGACTGATTTCAGCTGATTAGAGAATATTATAATGCCCTTGTCTTTGAAAAGCCGATTTAAATAGAGACTAAAATGACCAAATAAATGCAGTAATAAAAAGGAAGTTTTCTAGTAAGTCGTTCTCTCTCTCTCTCTCTCTTTTTTTTCTTTAAAGTAATCTTTATACCCAACACGGGGCTCCAACTTAAAACCCCGAGATCCAGAGCCTCATGCTCTACCAGCTGAGACAGCCAGGCGCTCCACTCATTCTCTTTTTTTAAGTTGGGCTTCAAAGATAGCCAGTTTAGGAAATGGCGTGATAAGGTACCCAGTGCCGTACAGTAGTCTCTCCTGTGCCATGCGACCTATTTAAGACTGTCCAGGGATGACTTGTAAACTGGGAGATAAGTCCAGCATGTGGTCTCACTGCAAATCAAGAAAAATGAATATTCTGCCTGGAGTTATGTGAGCTAATCAAATGTTAGAGATTACTTAGGTTACTCATGATATCTGTGTACTTAGCCTAATAGTTAAGTCTTGATTGTTCCTTAAAAAAAACAAAACCAAAAAACACCTTTTTTTATTTTTTTACTTTTTTAAATTTTATTTTATTATGTTATGTTAGTCACCATACAGTACCTCATTAGTTTTTGATGTAGTGTTCCATGATTCATTGTTTGCGTATAACACCCAGTGCTCCACGCAATACGTGCCCTCCTTAATACCCATCACCGGGCTAACTCATCTCACCCCCCCGCCCCGAAGCCCTCAGTTTGTTTCCCCAAGTCCATACTCTGTCATGGTTCATCCCCTCTGATTTCCCCCCCTTCATTTTTCCCTTCCTTCTCCTAATGTCCTCCATGCTATTCTTTATGTTCCACGAATAAGTAAAAAACACTTCTTATATGGTTGAGCATGAATGCTGAAGAATAAAGAAAATTGTCAAGAAACAATTCTTCCTGATAGGGGCAGCATTTCTAGGAGAAGCCTAATCTACCCCCAGAGCATTATTTTGGGGAGGATACACAAAATGTTAATGAGGGTTTAAGCAAAGATAGCTCCCAGCTTCTGAATGCAGTGGCCTGCTGAGGGTAATCCCTGTAAGAGGGCAGAGAACTTAGCCCAGGTAAATTTGTGGATCTCCTGATGCATTAAGAAAGGACAGCAAATCCACCGGCGCTTAAAGATAGTTGCTATAGGTGGAGTGGTTTTTCCACTCTAATTCTAAGAACTAGCAGGCAAAATTTCACTCCTGCTTAAAATTCCTCAGTGGCTTCTCCCCAAGGATAAGTACCAGGTTTTTAAAATGGCTTTTGAAGTCCTTTGTGCTCTGGCTCCTGCTTACCTCCAACCTCATCGCTCTATGCAATGTATTCTATTCCCCACTTGTAGGAAACTACTTCTGTTTCCAGAAAAGACCCAGCGTTACCTCTGAACTTCAGCACGTGCACTCTCTTCCGTGGCCAGCTCCTACCCATGCTTCATGTGTCAGCTGTCACTGCCTTCAGCAAGCCTTTCCTGACTTCTTTTTTTTTTTTTTTAAAGATTTTATTTATTTATTTGACAGAGATAGAGACAGCCAGCGAGAGAGGGAACACAAGCAGGGGGAGTGGGAGAGGAAGAAGCAGGCTCATAGCAGAGGAGCCTGATGTGGGACTCGATCCCATAATGCCGGGATCACACCCTGAGCCGAAGGCAGACGCTCAACCGCTGTGCCACCCAGGCGCCCCTCCTGACTTCTCAAATACAAATCAGATGTCCTTATGTGCCCGCATGATAAACACCTCTTTCATGATCTTTATCGTGCTGTTCAATTGCTGGTTTACCTCTACCCCCCAGGCTTTGAGGGCTGGCACTGTGGAGTACTCAGTGCTTGGGATAGTTAAGCCTGAGACTGCTAGTTTTCTACCCTATATCCGTTTTCCTTTTCCTGATCAATAGAATCCTGATTTTGTCTATAGTAGCAGTGTGCCCAGCTTCCCTTGCAGCCCCAGATAGCAGGGAGGTAGTTTTTGACAATAGATACAACCAGGAGACTGTTGGGGCATTTGGGGGAAACTTTCCTGATACAGGCATTGTCCTTTCCTCCTCCTTTCTCCCTGGAGTGTGATTAGGGAGAAGGCACAAGAAGGATGAGGACTTTTTGCTCACTGTGGTGATGAACACGAAGATAAACACCGCTGAGGATGGCTGAACAGAAAGACAGAAGGAGACAGGGTCCTTGATGGCATTGTGGTTTGCCATCCCAGCCCTGGGCTATCTGTGTCTCCGAATTTGTTATTAAGTGAGGGCAGGGATTTTTAATTTGTTCGTTCAGGGTTATAATAGGAGTGGTTCACTTATTTGGTTAAGCCTCTATGTTTAGGATTCTGTTAAATGGAGCCAAATTTTATGTTTGATGAATGAACAGTATACTACTACTGATAGCTCATTTGTTCATTGCTTACTACAAATTAGGTACCACTCTAAGTATTTTACATGATTGCCATATTTGGGAGACGAAATTTGGGAGATTCTAACAGGCAAAGGCTAAGGCCTTACAGCAGGCCAGAAGTATATGAAGGAATTTGGGGGAAATTCATCTTCTTTCTCTAAGAACGACTAGGCATTAGGAGCTAGTCCAACTAGAATGTGTTCATTACTGGGCTCCTAAGGATTTGGGCCAGATCTCATTCAAATATTGCAACAAACAAATATAGAGGGGTGTTTTGAGTTTTTTTTGTTTTTGTTTTTTTCTCAATTGTGAAACCTACATTAAATCTCTCTTTCCCCCTACTCAATCATGCTTTACTTCTCTAAGAACACGGTATTCCTGTCTGTCTGTCCATCCATCCATTGCTCCATCCATATGTTTGTCGTGTGGATCAGATACCAGCCACACCACAGCCCTTTCCAGGAAAGACTCTTTGGCCCACAGCGCCTACTGAAAGAGCACCCCTTGGTAGCCCATTTTGCACTATGCTAATTCAACCAGGGCTGGGCAACTGCCCAGGAACTGCTAACCTTAAGTTGGCCTGTCTTAGGACATGTCCTGGGGCAAGAAGCTGATCAGGACAAATTCTTTGAGGCTTTGAACTGAGAAATGCTGAGGAAATGATGTAGTTAGCCGCGAACGGTGAAGCTTGACGGAAAGTGGCGATGAGGTGCGACGGGGGCCACGAGTGTCCTGAGAAAGCAGGAGCCGTGAGGACGTACACTGTGGAGCAGAGGAAATTATACAGAAGAAAGAGTGCCAGTTGGAGCTGGTGCAAAAGTGGACAGAGATAGAGATGCAGGCAGCAGCTTGGGGAATAGCTGAGCCCATTCATAATAGAGCTCTAGAGGAGAAACCCACAACCACAGTTCCTTAGGTTCTTCGAGCTGCCTCAGATTCTGGTTCTTGGGTCTCCAGCTGTGAGACCCAGTTCTGTATGGGTTCGCCTTCACAAGGCCTGGTTGTTTGACATTCCCCAGGTTCCTAAGCAGATGCATCTTTATGATAAATCTGTGCATTGCTTAAAGTAAGTTCTCCTGAACCAAAGGAGTCTATCAAGAATGTTCGCACTGAGTCAGGTGGCCAAGCGGTATCTCCCTGTTTAAACTATCCATTGACATTAGGACATTTTTTCCGCATCCGATATCTCCTCATATTGTCATTTATTTTTTTAAATTTTTATTATGTTATGTTAGTCACCATACTCATATTGTCATTTAAAGTACCCGATATGTGCTTGGATAGTTCTTGGGAAAAACTCCCACTGTGTCTGAACCAAGTTCCAGCAAGGGAATCCTCAGAAGCCTCCAGGGCCCAGGGTGAGTCTTTGGCTCTCCCCTAAAATAAGAAACCAGGCAGAAAATGGTAGATTCACTCCCTGAGGTACGTGATGAAACCTGTTTCCCAAGATAGAACAGAGAAGGCATTGCCCACAACCCCGAGCAGAATCATGCCCTCTTGAGTTGGCACTTGGCCCAAGAGTGGTCATTGAAAAACAGTCTGTGGCAGAGAATTTGGGAGGGCCTGACAGACAAGTGGGGTTGAGTCCTTCACCTTTGCAAGGCAAAGAGAACATTTGGTTTCTCTCTTTGGGGTTAAGCAAGACAATTTTTACAGTAGAGTACAGTTTTTTGCTTCCAGATTCCATTTCAAATTTGATAGGGGGAAATGTCTCAGAAATGCAATTTTCCCTTTGGTTGCAATGGTACTGTAAAGGAAAGCAGGGGTTTTATGGAGAAACTTGCTCCTTTATTTGGATAAGCCCTAAATGACCAACAAGCTTTCAAACACCCTTTCCATCAACTGGACAGCCTTCAATTATCTGGTTATAGATCTATTTTCTTCTTGTTTTTCTTGGAATCCCAACAATTCTTGGGAAGTAAGTCTAATTGTTCAAATTCCATTTCCTTATTTTTTTAAGATAAGTCACTCCCTTTAAAAAATTATCTTCCATGTTAAAATTGTTTTTAAAAAGAATAGTCTAATAGTGTAAATCTGGGCCGTCTGGCTCAGATGGTTAAGTGTCTGTCTTTGGCTCTGGTCATGATCCCAGGGTCCTGGGATTGAGCCCTGCATCAAGCTCCTTGCTCAGCGGGGAGCCCTGCTTCCCCCTCTCCCCCTGTTTGTACTCTGTCTCTCTCTGTCTCTGAAATGAATAAATAAAATCTTTAAAAAACATAGTGTAAATATTCAACAATAGTGTAATTTTTCAACAACATTTAGTAAATGAAAAATTATTTCCACACTTTTTATTTTACCGGGACTAAACAGATTTGGGTTACATTTTCTGACATGTATTTTTTTTTTTTTTTCTGTTTTCATCATCTTGTTTTAGGCTGGTCTTAGCCTATCAGTAACCAATGTTGTGGCTGGACCAGCACTGACGTTCTTATTATGATTGCAAGACGCCGTGTAGCCCTTCAGCAATAACTATCAGGAAACTTTGGAAGGGAAACATTATTACTTAAGAGACCTGGAAATTACATAGCACATCTGGGGCCACAAAGTGAAGTCACAGGGAGAGAGAGAGATTGCACTGGCCTGGAGTTCTGCTTTTATTAGGGTGGAGGGGCGTAGGGTTTTGCAGGCTCACCCTTTATTGGTGAATTTAAAATATAAGACTGGAAATTTAAAGCATGGGAAGAGAAAGAAAACAAGTGGCCCAAATGATTAGTTATCGAAATTAACCAAGATCTCTAAAACAAGGGAGCCCACATTTGGGGGAGGCGGCTTGGTTCTTTACTTGGTCTGTGGCTGGCGCTGTGTTTATTTGAAATAGTTATCTTGGAAGAGGATGAGTCTTTGAAGCGGATGCCTCACCAAAGCTTAAATGGGGCACTTGTATTACAAAAGCAAAACAAACAACTGTCAGGGTTTACCCTACACATCTATTCTGTTTTTAGCCTAATATCAGGCAGATTTTTTTTTTGTAATATTTTAAGCTTTGAAATATATTTTCAATTCTATTAGGGCAAGTATTTCCATTAAACCTTTTTCCCTTTTCCTTTATATCACTTTAGTACTCAACCCCGGCTGACATTAGAATCATCTGGACTCTTCTTATTCAATTAGTCTGTGTGGGGCCCAACTTGGGACTTTTATTTTTATCATAAAGATTTTATTTATTTGAGAGAGAGAGAGCATGAGCAGGGGAAGGGCAGAGAGAGGGAGAAGCAGACTCTGCACTGAGCAGGGAGCCTGATTCAGGGCTCCATTCCAGGATTCCTGGATCATAACCTGAGCCAAAGGCAGATGCTTAACCGACGGAGCCACTCAGATGCCTCCCGACTTGGGACTTCTAAAAAATTTATAAATTAAGTGATTCTAATATGCAGGGATGATTGCACACATTACTTGATCTTCTTTCCTATTTATTCCTATTTGCTACTATGTTCTCACTAACATGAAGTCTACTTAACCAGGGACAGGTATGTTTATCCATTGATTCAAGTCTTTTATTTCTGACAGTGAAGTGCTGTAATTGTTTTTGCATATGTTCTGTGAGTCCCTTACTAGATTAATTCTTAAACATGGTATATTCAGTCTTCTATACCAAAATCAGGATAAAGTACAAAGAAATCTAATCAATCTGATTATAGAGTTTTGTATATCCTGCTCTGAGTTTATAGCTACAGATGTTTGTGTCCATGTTTGCATTGCTCAGAGAAGGATTCTTATTATTAGGACAGTGGGATCATTTCTGGTAGTCTCTGTTACCTAAGAGCCCTATGGTATTACTATTAGCTAGCCAGTGGAGATCTTTTAGTTCATTGATTGAACTTAATATCTATGTACTAGGATCTGAAGGCAGATGAATAGGACAGTTTCTTTATTATGAAGCATCTAGCAGTGGTCATTACATACATGTATATCACTATACTATTTTAAGTTCTCCCTTGCCTCCTACAGGGGTCAAAATAGCTGAGCAAGTGAATTCTGAACTTGTGTTAGTAGAGTGTAGGGGTTAAGAGCATTGGTCCTGGAGGCAAATAGCCTGAGATTATATCTGCACTTTATTAACTAGCCATGAGGCCCTGGGCAGTAACTTAACCTCTCTACACTCAGTCTTCTGTAAAGAGGGGATAATAACAATATTTATTTCATGAAGTTGTTATGGGAATTTAATGAGCTATATGTGTAAAGTCTTTAGAACACTACCTGGTATATAATAAGCACTTAATATAAACTATTATTATTTGGGGACAGAAGGATTGACAAGTAGCATTAATAGGGTGATGAACAGAGTGTAGAACACAGAGGGAGACATTATTTAGGGCATCTTTAAAACAGATTTCCTCTTTTCCTTTCTCTTCCCTTCCTTCCATTTCTTCCTTACCTCTCCTTCCTAACAATTCAGTCCAAAATCCATTAGGTAGGTCCAAAGAAGGAATACTGTGAACAATCATATGCCAATAAATTAGATAATACAGATTAAATGGATACATTTTTAGAAAGACAATACCTAAACTAATTCAAGAAGAGTCAATCTAAATAGACCTATAATAAGTGAAGAGATTAAATCAGTAATCAAAAACTTCCCATAAAGAAAAGCCCAGGCCCAGATGGCCCCATTACCGAATTCTACCAAACATTTAAAGAAGAGTAAATACCAATTCTACACAAACTCTTCCAAAAAGTAGGAGAGGAAAACTTTCCAACTCATTCAATGAGACCAGCATTACATAAATACCAAAACCAGACAAAGACATCACAAGAAAACTACAGATCAATATCTCTCATGAATATGGATGCAAAAATCCTCAACAAAATGCTAGCAAACCAAATCTAGCACATGAAAAATAATTATACACAATGACCACGCGGGATTCATTGTAGGAATGTGAAGTTGGTTTAACATTCAAATATCAATTAATGTAAAGCACTATAGTGAAAGAATAAAAAGCAAAACTGCATGAACATCGTAAAAGATGCAGAAAAAAGGCATTTGACAAAATACAATAGCCTTTCATAATTAAAAAAAAAAAACCTAAAAGAAAATGTCATCAACTTGATAAAGGGCATCTACAAAAACCCCCACAGCTAACATCATACTAAATAGTGAATGACTGGATGCTTTCCTCCAAGATCAGAAACAAGACAACAATATACACTCTCACCACTTCCATTTAAGTTTGTACCAGAGGTTCTAGACAGTAATTAAGGATGAAATAAAAGGTATTGAGATAAGAAAGGAGGCAGTAAAACTGTCTCTCTTTGCAGATGGCCTGACCTTGTTGTGTAGGAAAATCCCGAGAAATCTACCAATAAACAAGTTCAACAAGATTGAAGAATACAAGGCTGATATACAAAAATTGATTGCATTTCTATACACATGCAATTAACAAGCCAAAATGAAATTAAGAAAACAATTTTATTTACAGTAGCATCCATAGGAATAAAATACTTAGAAATAAGTTTAATAAATAAGTGCAAAACTTACACTCTGAAAACTATAGAACACTGTTGAAAGAAATTACAGATAATGTAAGTATTTGAGGAAACATCCCATGTTCATGGATTGGAAGGTTTAATATTGTTAAAATGACATTATTCCCCAAATTGCAGATTCAACATAATTCCTATTAGAATCCTAGCCGACTTCTTTGTAGAAATTTATAAGCTGATTCTAAAATTCATACAGAATTTCGAAGGGCCAGAAGAACCAAAACATTCTTGAAAAAGAAGAACTAAGTTGGAGGATTCATACTTGCTGATTTCGAAAATTACTACAAAGCAATAGTAATCAAGAAAAGTGTGGTATTGGGCGCCTGGTTGGCTCAGTCAGTTAAGCGTCTGCCTTTGGCTCAGGTCATGATCCCAGGGTCCTGGGATGGAGTCCCTCATCCAGCTCACTGCTCAGTGGGGAGTCTGCTTCTCTCTCTCCCTCTGCCCCTCCCCCTGCTCATGCTCGCTCTTTCTCTCGCTCTCAAATAAATAAAAAAATTTTTTTTAAAAAAGGAAAAGAGAAGTGTGGTACTGGCCTAAGGAAAGACATGTAGATTAATGAAATAGAAATTAAGGTCCAGAAATGAATTTATATGACTGTGATGTTTCAACAAGGATGTAAAGACCATTCAATGTGGAAATGAATAGACTTTTCAACAAATGATGGTGGAACAACTAGGTAGCCACTTACAAAATAATCAAGTTGGGTCCTTACCTCATACTATTTATAAAAATTAACTCAATAATAAAAAATTAACTCAAAAGGGATCAAGCACCTAAAGGTAAATATTGAAACTACACTACTCTTAGAAGAAAGCATGGGAGTAAATCATTATGTGCTTGGATTTGGTAAAGGATTCTTAGATCTGACACCAAGAGCACAACAACTTAAAAGAAAAAAACAGATAATTTGGGTTTCATTAAAATTAAAAATTTTGACACTTCAAAGGACAGCATCAAAAAGTAAAAAGAACCACAGAAGGGGAGAAAATATTTACAAATCAGATATCTGATAAGGGACTTGTATCCAGAATATGCAAAGAAATCTTACACCTCAGTGATAAAGACAAATAGCCTAATTTAATAATGGGCAAAGGATCTGAATAGACATTTCTTCAAGGAAGATATGCAAATGGATATTAAGATCATGAAGGATCCTTGACATCATTTGTCATCAGGGAAATGCAAAATCAAAACCATAATATGATACGACTTCATGCCCACCACCACGATGGCTAGGCTTAAAAAGGCAGATAATAACAAGTGTTCAGGATATGGAGAAATCCAAACTCTCCTACACTGCTGGTGGGAATGTAAAATGGTGCAGCTATTTTGGAAAACAGTGTAAGTTACTTGAACAATTAAACATATAGAGTTGCCATGTGAAACAGCAATTTCATTCTTCGGTATCTACCCAAGAGAAATGAAAACATATGTACGCCCCCCGCCAAAATGTGTGCAAATGTTTATACATTGTCCATAATAGTCAAAGGCTGAAAGCAACCAAATATCCATCAACTGATAAGTGGATGAACAAAATGTAGTATATCCATAAAATTGGGTATTATTTGACCATAAAATAGAACAAAATGTAGCACATGCTACAACATAGGTGAATCTCCAAAACATAATGCTAAGTGGAAGAAGCCAGTTGCAAAAACCCATATGTGATTTCATACATATGGAATGTCTAGAACAGGCAAATTTATAGAGACACATAGGAAGTAAGTAAATTAGTGGTTGCTTAGGAGTGAAGATGTGGAGGAAGATGGGGGATGATAGCTAGAAGGTATGGGGTTTCTTTTTGAGGTGATGAAAATGTTCTAAAATTGGCTATGTGATGGTTGCACACATTTTTAAATATACTAAAAACTATTGAGTTGTATACTTTAATTGGGTGAATTATGTGGTATATAAATTATATCTTAGAGTGTTAGAAAAAAGAAAAATGGCAATTAAATGGAACACTTGGTTTTGGACTGGAGCTTTTAGCACTTAAAGACATTTTGGGGACAACTGGGGAACCTGAAGTTGTCTGGGGATTAAATGTTGTAAATGTATCAGTGTTAATTTCCTGATTTTGATGGTTGTATTTCAGTTATTCAGGAGAAAATGCTTGTTTGTAGGAAATGCACACTAAAATATTTGCTGGTGATGGGGCATCCCTGTAGGTAACTTACTCTCAAAAGTCTGGAAAAAAAGGTTTTTTTGCAACTTATCTATAAGTTTAAGATTATTTCAAAATATAAATATATTTTGTAAAATACCTGATTTAATTTAAAAATGTGAGGCTAGGGATGGAATATTGGATTCTCTGCAACCATAGGACACTGATAGCCCATGATCTAGCCTGCCTATGCTGGTAATGGTGGTGGTGGTGGTCTTATCCTTTAGCAAGTTGCATTGAGCCTGAATAATTTCTATAAGATTTCCAACTGATATCAGTTTTTATGGAATTTCTACTCTAAAGCAACAACATTGAGAAAGAAAAGGTAAATACTATATAATACAATGAAAGAGAAATAGTTGAAGAAATAAATTTATTTGAAAAGGAATGCTTCTTTATTGATAGTTACATTTATTAGCAGAGAACATTAATCATTAGCCAGTGGAAAATATCAGACCACTTTTCGAATATGCTGCTAAAAGCCTGTGATCTCATCATCCTTGCTTTTGTCAGTCTGGTAACCAGTAAGTGTCAAAGTTGGATTTTGTTGAGGAAGGCCTTTGAATACTTTCAGGTGAATATAACTATTATCACCTACTCGCACCTAAAAGATAAAAAAAAAATGAAAAAAATGAAAAGGAAATTCATGCAGGATCTATGTCAAGTGAAAGATCTACAGACTTAAAGACTCACTGAAATAAGCTTTTCAGGAACAGTATTTCTAGATCAGCATTCTTAGTCCCTTGATTTTCATAAATCTACCACCTTATTTTATGAGAAAGGGCAGGCTAAAGGCATGGCAAGAGGCATAAGCCCTTCTTTAATTTTATTTGATCTTATCTTAATTTGTTTTGTTTTATAATTTCCTACTGCTTGGGCACAAATGAAAGTGAATTTCATTTTCAAAGCTGCACAAAGCAAGAAAACAAGTAATAATAATTGATTCTGTTTTCTTTTTTTTTTTTTTAAGATTTTATTTATTTATTTGACAGAGATAGAGACAACCAGCGAGAGAGGGAACACAAGCAGGGGGAGTGGGAGAGAAAGAAGCAGGCTCATAGCGGAGGAGCCTGATGTGGGGCTCGATCCTGCAACGCCGGGATCATGCCCTGAGCTGAAGGCAGACGCCCAACCGCTGTGCCACCCAGGCGCCCCTGATTCTGTTTTCTGACTTCCAAATTGGAACACTTTATTTGCCACATGGTTTGAAAAGGGAGGAGAAAATTGGCACTGTCCTAAATTTGGGAGGTGGTGTTCCCATATCTATATTAGAACCTACATTATAAAAGCCCACTGATAGGACTGAGAAGACACCAGGGGATGGGCAGTCTAGTGTCCCTCTAAAGTAAAGGGATCTTGCTGGGAGGTCATTGGTATGAAAATTGAAAAGGTAGTTTGGGTGCTCGCTTCGGCAGCACATATACTAAAATTGGAACAAAAAGGTAGTTTGGGCATGAATCTGGGACCTAGAATATCATGGTGAGAATTTCTACTTTTGTTTTTGGTTGGGACAATACAAGTTTTGTCTTAGAATATTTTTTATGTTCTGATGTCCCTTCCTAAGAAACAAATACCATTTATCAGTTGTTTACTAGGATTCGGAGGCTATGACGAATATTTTATATACTTCTTACTATCGGCCTGAACAAAGGTAGAACAATGACAGTTTTACAGATGCAAAAGCAGATTAGGAGAGATTAAGTAATTGTCCATAAATCTCTCAGCTAATAAGTGACAAAGTCAAAACCTAAATCTAGACTCCAACATCAATGTTTTTTTCAGTCTATAGTGTAACTATTTTTTCTTTTCATGTAGGTTTCACACCCAGCATGGAACTCAATGCGGGGCCTGAACTCACAACCCTGAGATCAAGACCCGAGCTGAGATCAAGAGTTGGTTGAGCCACCCAGATTCCCCTACAGTGTAACCTTTTAAAAGCATTTATCCTGTGCTTGGAACAGGATATCAGCCTTTTCATACATTATTAGAAGCAGCACAGCCAGTAGTTAAGCATCAGATCACCTGGGTTCAAATCCTGGCTCTGCTTTTACATTGTATGACCTTTGTTACTCCATCTCTGTGGGTCTCCATTTTCTCAACACAAGGGAATGATCATACTTATCTCATAGATTTGATGAGAGGATTAAAAGAAATAATAGATGCCCAGGTCTTAGAACAGAGCCTGGCACACCGTAAGTACTCAGTAAATTTCTAGCTCATTTATTCCACACAATACCTGGCAAAGTAGGTTTTTATCTGCATTGTGCAGATAAGGGCATTGAGGCTCTGAGAGGATGAGACACTGAGATCACGCACGCCCTGACTAGTGGAACAAGTTGAACAAGGACGGGTTCAAACCCAGAACTATCTGACACCAAAGCCTGCAGCCCTTCCATTCCACCACCTGGCTCCTGATAGATATTTGAGAAAGAACACAGAAGGTCACATCACCAGAAAGACCTTAAATGTAGAGAGCGGATCAGAGCCGAGATCAACAACTAGACGGCTGGGAAGTAATGAGGGAACTGGGGTCAGGAGTTGTAATCCAGTAGGAGGAATTTGACCAGGCAGGTGGTCTTAAGGTATGAAATTCTCATGAGCTTTTAAAGAAATACGTGAGTTGGTTAATATATGAAATTTATGAACCTGGACTAATTGTAAATTATTAAAACAATGATCCCAATTTTGATGGAATGTTTCTTGTCTTTGAACAAAATCATTTTTAACTGGAAAAACGTTCTTTTTCAGCCGTGAAGAAAGCAGATTGAGAAAGGAGGAAACAATGTCACTGCTTTCTGAGGATAAGGTGGGATGTCATTCATGTGCGCCACCCCAGGACCTGGCATATACAAGGAGCTCAAATTTGGTAGGACTGGGCTGATCCATTTACATGACCCAGTGTTGTAGTTTCCCTGTGCTGAGCTGGTTAGGACCTCTTATTTTATTTTTTTGCTGAAAATATTTTTTAAACATTTTATATCTTAAGTAGTTAATTGTTAAAGAGAAATAAGCCAGACTGTGCCTTGGTCAAATGGTTTTGTAAAGATCAAGTACATGCATTTGAATGTCTGTTGTTATTATTCATTAAATCAGAATTATCATCTGAATACAAAAGGATGAAGATGGTTTTCAAATATCTATGGTTGACTTATTGAATTCGTTCCCTCTCAACTTTGCAAACATTTTCTTCAATTAGAACTGGATAGTGCATCATTTAATGTATTGATATAGCTATAAAATTAATCTTAAAAATTTTTTAAATGCTCCACTGTTTTAAACTATATCTACAGTGTCACAAATTGAATCCTCTTACTTGAATTGTAAAAATTATTTAAATTTTATCCATCAGAATGCTGTGTAAAGGACAACACTGGCTTCAAGTATTTTCCCACCTTAAATTACTTTAAGTCATTCATAAAATTCATTTAATTTAGACACATAGAATCACAAAGCTCTGAGTGGAATAAGCTTTAAGATAGCATCTGGTCCAGCTCCAAGCCTTCAGGCAACTGAGATAGCCTCTCATTTCACACAAAAAGCGCATGGCCACAAACTAGGCATGCTTGGAACCGTTATGAAATCTCTTTCTATACGATTTCTGAAAATTGTAATTTGTAAATTGTAATTGTAATTTGGAAAGAGTCAATATAGGAAAGCTTTCTAAATTCACAGGAAGCAGATGGTTTAAATATATCATCATCTGCCGAATTTGAGAGTCTACCACTTGGGAAATTTCCTGCTAGGTAAGTACCTTCATTTAGGACAACAAGAAAGGATAAAAGGTATGGTAGGGGTGACGGGGAACATCACATGAAGTAGGAAATGCAGTATCTTTTAGTGCCAAGGTGAACCCAACAAGGATGTTGAACTCTAACCTTAATGTAGTAATTTATTCCAGCAACCACTTGAGTTTTATACTCTACAGCTTCAAATTCTTGGTAAGTCTCATTTGTTTTTTCTTCAAGCTGAGGTTTAACCTTAAGAAGAGAAAAGAGGAAACACATTATCAAAGCTATATTGGACTCCATTTATGTGATTTACAAGTCTGGAAACCTCGAGTTTCTAAAGGTCCTCAAACATGATGATGAGAGCTATTTTCAGTGTTTCAAGGAAAAGAAAAGATCTGCCTTTAATAAGATTACATGGGCTAACTAAAATGTTAAATTTTGTTGCTTTAGGCTGAATTTGCATCAACTCAGTGTGGTAATATGGCAATATAGTAATGTTTTCACTAGGAAAACTCTGATATATATGTCTTTGATTAATAAAAATAGGAGAGCAATAATCACTATTTCACTTAAAATATTTTTATTTTGAAGTAATTTCAGACTCAGAGTTGCAAAAATAGTATAGTATATCTCAAGATATTATTTCCTTTGCCATGTAAGATAGCACATTTACAGGATTCAGGGATTAGGATGTTGGCCACCATTCTGTCTCCCACAGAGGGATTATAAGCTTTGGTACCAGCATGCCTGAACCAGACATGATAAGGGAATGGAAAGTCTCAAATTCAATATGTGAACTTTTATTGGCTCTACCAGTTTTCAGTATCAGTCTCATTTCTGCCGTGAGCTGAGCCTGAGATGCTAGTTTCCACTGTGTTGTCTCTGACTCACTTTCTGTTAAGAGTATAGCTCCAGAATTCTGCCAGCTTGGAAGATGGTGAAAGGGAAGGATCTGGGGGGTGGCCTAACTGCTCCTTATACAGATCTGCTATCAGTTCTCCTGGCATTAGCCCCATGCCTCACTCTCATCTTCAAACATTCCTGGTGTTGCTAGTGCTTGAGCCATTTTGGAATTCTGCACCATGAATCCACTTGCTGCTGGCTCATCACTGCCCTCTGTGGTTGGGCTCCGTCTAAGTGACCCAGTCATTTTCCATTGTTCATTTGTTTTCCATCTTCCAAGGTTTGGTCAGTATCTCTGAGGTGGTGTTTGCCTATCTCCTCTTTCTATGTGTGGTTTTGTGCCCCTTTCCCCCTAATTTTTTCCTATCATCTAGAGGAAAAAGAAAATAGATGTGTATGTTTGATATCCCTTGTTTATTGGGAAGTTGCCTCCCTGCCCTTCACTAAAGCATTTTACATGTTTCAGGTAGGTCTCCCGAGCATCTAGATTCTCAAAGGCCATTTGGTTCTTCCCATCAGTGGGCAGACATATTGAATACATTTTCTTTCTTTTTTTTTTTTTTTTAAGATTTTATTTATTTATTCGACAGAGATAGAGACAGCAGCGAGAGAGGGAACACAAGCAGGGGGAGTGGGAGAGGAAGAAGCAGGCTCCTAGTGGAGGAGCCTGATGTGGGGCTCGATCCCATAACGCCGGGATCACGCCCTGAGCCGAAGGCAGACGCTTAACCGCTGTGCCACCCAGGCGCCCCTGAATACATTTTCTATTGACGCCTCGGTTTGGGTACCAGACTGGTTTTCAAAGATGTAAACATTTCCTGACTCTTTGAGTTCTCAGACCACTTTTGAGGGTACAACACCTCAATGAACCACCACCCATTTCTCCTGTGACCTTCAGAATAGATGGGAAGAATGTACTATTGCTTTTTTGAGATGGAAAATGAAGCTTCAGAGTCAAGAAAGGAAGAAGGCAAATTGTGAGAGAAAAACACCAGAAATGGGAAGAGGTAGGGTGGAGGAGAGAGGGGAAAAAGGTAGACAGGAGTGCAGAGAGAAGTCAAGTAAGGAGAAGAGTTACTGTCCTATTGCTTCCCATGTCTAACCCTTCTGAGCCAACGCTGTGTACCAGTCAAGTTAGGAGCTGAGTTGGAGAGGGTTAACCTCTAAACCCAAAATTATCTATTTAAACCTCATTTTACAAATGAGGAACCTAAGGCTCTGAGGAGAATATGACTGCTTAAGGCTGAAAATTATTAATTACAGTTACTTAACATTTTCAATCCCTCGCCTGATAGCTTAAGTATCTGATTTATCTGTTGCAATGATATGTTTTCCTTCTGGTTTCCAGTCTTTTGGTTGTGGTTGTTTGTTTTTTGTTTGTTTGGGGTTTTTTTTGTTTGTTTGTTTTTACCATATGTCAGAAAAATTTATTTCTATTTGTCCTTGTCCTAAAAAATAGATCAAAATCTATAACTTTTCCACTGCATCTGTGCAGTCCCCAAGTCCAGAATTTTCCATAAGAGAGCTGATTTCCAATGTCCTCGTTTATTTTGGTAAGTGCACTGGCACTTGTCAGACTGTGTGCCATGATTTCAGGTTCACTGTACTTATATTCTGTAGCCTTACTCTGTCTTCCCGTAGAAAAGACTGGTATTCTTCTAATGTTGGATGCTATGAACCGGAAGTGGGGATAAGCTGAGGAGCAGGAAAGGGGGCAGAATAGGAAGGAACTGATCCGTGAAACCTTAATTTTCAGAAGGCAGCTTGGTGCTGAAAGACATCCCAGGGATGGGTGCTAGGAGAGTGGAGGCCAGCTGGGAGTGGTGGTCTGGGACCTGGTGGTGCATAGGCAGATGTTGAGCTGAACACAGTTGGCCTTCACCTTCCCCAGCCTGCCATACATGGTGGTAGCTGAGATGCTGGAAGAAACAATATGGGTTTGTCACTCAGACCCCAACCAGGAGAAGGATGCTCTCAGGGAGGAGTAGCTGGTAAAATACAATTACCCTAGAGCTGTTCAAGATATTTTTATTATTGCAGAGCATGAATCTTGGTGAGTTGTTAGTTCTCTGGGATCTGAGGATTTGAGCCACGCTGCACCCAACACACCGAGGCGTTTTCCCTATCTATAATCATTCTGCAGAAATTTTGGACTATGCATAATTTAGGGAAGAATGGATAGAAAGGTGACAGTGGCAACATGGGTGGGCCATATTTTGGGATGTTTACAGGGTAAGGAAGGAGAGTTTGGGTATAGCATGAAAGTATAGTAGGGCTGATGAAAAGTGACTTACAGACATTTGTCATCTGACTATGTTTTTGAAGGAAGGGGCAAGTATGGGACAAGGCACCTGGTATGCAAGAAATGATGGCACCCCACATAAGAGAGGAAGGGCAGAGTCTTAGACTGGAGGGAGGAATGAAATCCAGCAAGGGATAAGGAAATTGAGAGTATTCTTGTACCAGATGAGTGCAATCTTTTAACAGAAGGAACTGAGACCAGCTGGAGGAGCCATGGGGATGGGAAGTATTGAGAAATCAAGGAGAGTGAAGGTCCAGGTCCACCTCTCTGGGGTTTTGAGAAAAGGGCCAACAGGATGTGACTGAAAGGATGTTCTGGCAGCCCTAGGGTCCTGTTGCGGTTGTTTGCTGGCATATATTCATAGATTGGTACTGAGTGAGTTTCTGTGGTTCTGCAACTTCCTTGAGCAAAGTTCTCTGAACCTGGAGCAGAAGCCGAAGAGGAAGTTGTGACAATGGGAGTGATCTCTAATTGAGGATTGGAATGCCAGAATTTCATGGGGTCAACAGAAATCGGGGGTGGAAGAGTGCATGAATCTACCCATCATGGGTCAAGGCTGGATGAGCACTCAAGAGGGCCTAGGCATGTTCTGATGATGAAGATGGGAGGGTGAGGGCCTGAAAGATCGTGGTGTGGCTGAATGGCAGGTTCTCTGGGTGTGGGGCAGTGGGAGAGGCGATTGATGAGGAGGCTGCAGTCACAGAGGAGAACACAAATGTGTGGGTGAGTGACAGCTATGACATGCTAAGCTCTGGGGTGTGGTGTCCATGATGGTATGCACAGGGGGTGTTTGTATGGTGTTATGTATGGTCTGTGTGGATGCCAGGAATGGAATTCAGCAATTAGGTTTGACTTAGGGGTGTGTGTGTGTGTGTGTGTGTGCATATGTGTGTGTGTTATATCAACCTATGCATGCATAATAATAGCCCTCATTTCTAAAAATAATTATTGAAATAACAGTTCTTTCCTGGACATAAACATACTCTGGAATTCTCATCCCAATTCTCAGGCCAAGTATAGCTCTTTATGTCCTTGGGCATATCTCTTATCTTTTATCTATTTTGTAAATTTCTCTGAAGGCAAGAACCATCTTTGTGTCCCTTCTGTCCCTATAGCAATTCACATAATACTGTGTACATAGTGTTTTCTGAATGAAGAAACCAGGGTTGTTTTTCTTCATGACACCTTGTCTTCCCAGAAAGGAAAGAGGATAAAAGAGGATAGCAGAGACCCACCACTAATAAAGAGAATCCTGGGGAAGGGGATTTCTTCCATGTGTACTTGGGACTCAAGCACCGTTTGCATTCTTCAGTGATGCGTGATACACAACTACTATTCAGTTTCCATTATCTTCAGAATGGGGACACTCTTTTCTCCTGCCTTCAGAAATGTTAAGTCTCCTCAACTTCAAGCTCTTTTTTTTTTTAAGATTTTATTTATTTATTTGACAGAGAGAGAGACAACAAGAGAGGGAATGCAAGCAGGGGGAGTGGGAGAGGGAGAAGCAGGCTTCCTGACAAGCAGGGAGCCTGATGTGGGACTCAATCCCAGGACCCTGGGATCATGACCTGAGCCGAAGGCAGACGCTTAACGACTGAGCCACCCAGGCGCCCTAACTACAAGCTCTTTGTTTGATTTTCTTCTCTTTCTGACCTCATCCAACATCCCTCTTTCATTTTTTTTTTTAAGTTTTTTAAAATTTGTCAGAGAGACAGAGAGAGCACAAGCAGGGGAGTGGCAGGCAGAGGGAGAAGCCAACTTCCTGCTGAGCAGGGAGTATGATGCAGGACTTGATCCCAGGACACTGGGATCATGACCCAAGTCGAAGGCAGACATTTAACCGACTGAGCCACCCAGGCGTCCCTCCCTCTTTCATTTTGATGTCAAATTCCTTAAACCTGCAGTTCTCATTTTTTCTTTGATGCTTCCCCCTCTCTATGAGATGGCTTTTCCGCTAAGAAGCTCTCTGTTAAGGACAGGGAAAGCTGATAAACTTCAGCTCCTCTAAGAATACCTGCATTTTAACAGCTGATTTAAAAAAATTAGAATACATAAAAAAATCAAAGGGATAAAATTACAAGGTAAATGACAGGTAGTGGTGGTCTTCCTTGGGACCACCTCAAATCATACTAAGTATATGACTACTAACACTTACCCATTTGCCTGACTCTGACTGGGCACCTAACTAATTCTATAATCTTGGAGTAGGTGTTGATTATATTTCTTCACCTACAGGTGGTTTTGGTAATACCTGCCTCTTGGGGTTGTTTGTGGGGAGATAAATTTTGTCATTGATGGGAAAGTGCTTCCTAAACTGACCAGTCTTCTGCCTTCTAATACTTAACTGGGAATTGTCCCCTAAGGCTCTCCTGTGAGAGGGGAGCCAAATGATAACTGGGAACTTAATACCTGAAAAGCTGAACTTACTACACAGTAATTATTCACTTGAAAGTTAGGAGCTTTGCTGGGCAAACTCCAATGTCCTTCCTGGTCCCAAACCTACGATTTAAAAAATGTTCCTTATTGCGGATTGTTTTATAACATTCCAGTTATCTTGATTTCTCTAAATGGACTCTAAACTCCTTGAGAGCAGGGGCCTGAGATCATGACCTGAGCTGAATCCAAGAGTCAGAGGATCAACCGACTGCACCACCCAGACGCCCCCAGGGCTCTGCTTGTGGGAAGCCCATCTCCCATAGGCCTCTTGGATTTAGGTATCTCCAGTCCTGCAGGCCAGTGTGGTCATGGACAGCAGCTGGGGCATCATCTGGTAGCTGGTTAGAAATGCAGGCTCTCAGGCCCACCCCAGCCATATCTACTGAGTCAGAATCTGCATTTTAACAAGACCCCTGGGTAATGTACATGTACGCTGAAGTTTGTGAATACAGGCCTATACATGGAAGTTTGAGAATACTGACCTCAAATAAAGGTATTAATGACTTAACATTACCCTTCACAAGAAAGAAAAGCCCCAAAGTATCTATTTTTTAAAAGAACTCTTGAAAGGGAAACATTTATCCCCAAAGAATGAGTGGTAGAATTTCAGGCATCGAATCTCTAGAGAGCATTCCAGAGCCCTAACATAGAAATCCTATCTCTTTCACTTATGCAAGAAGCCGATCTTATTTGCCAGTGTCATAGAATGAAATTACAGAGAAAAAAAACAAGGAATGGTACAAGAAAATAGGGCAACAATTTACAAACCTAAAATGATAATTTATGTATATTTTCTTTTTGTAAAATATGCAGGATAATAAAATTTTATCATAGAGGTGATCACTAATCAAACAACACTTAGAAAAATGTATCAACTTGCTAAGAACATTGAGTTCTGTTTTCATCTTAATCAATTTCAGAATCATCATAGACTATGCCACTCCTCTTCCCTACTAGTTTAATCGTCCTCTAAATACGAAAAGACTAAAATATTTTCCTTAGTCAAATTGGCAGGAAGTGTGTAAGTGGATTGTCTTTGCAATATTGTCCTTCATTTAACCCATTTAAAAAAATTTCCCCGCAGAGCGTGTGAAGTCTAGTTTGTCAAATTGTTAACAACCCCAGAGTTTAATTACATGTTGGCTCCATTTGGTAAGATTAGAAGCTTCATCAGAAACTGAATTAGTAATCCTAGAATCATACATTGTAAGCCTATAAAGATGACCCAATATAAATTCTTTTATAAATGGGGAAACTGAGGCTCAGAGAAGGAATGTTACTTGTTCAAGATCACTCTCATAGTTGGGATTATTAGAGGTTTCAACTAAAAAGGTTTTTAGTTGTAAGGAAGCCTGAACAAAACCACACATTTCCCAATGTTCTTCTGGTTTTCATGTTCACCCATACGCTTAACGTGGCCCACCTAGGACCCCAGGTTTTGGATCAATCATTTTCATGAGGTACACCAACTCACCTTGTTAGCAATCTCCTGAATTTCCGGAGTGGCAGGTCTGGCTTCGGTTAAGCCTCCAGGTATCATTTTGGCTAATTGCTTCTTTGCTGGGCAGGATGCTGGAACTGAAGTGATCAAGTAAGCGTGGAGACTCTGGTTTTTAAAGAGGGTGTTGCTCAACAAGCCCCGCCTCCAGAAGGTTTTCTTTTTCACAAAGAGCAAAAAGGCACAGGGAAAATGAATATGTCTTGAAGCAAGCCATGCTGCTTCCTCAACAGAATCTGCCAGTAGGAATTTGGGAGAATGAGGGCTGAGGATGAACAAATGGGTGTGCCCCGCGAGTCGCGTCATCACAGGGAGTCAGACTTCCCTGCATTCTCTTTGACAGTGGTTCCATCCTGTTGCATCTGAGGAATGCAATCTAGAGTCACGACCAGAGTTTCTCAATGTTTTAAAACCTCTAATACAAAATTTTATACTTTAGAGGTATATTTATTAATAATGTCAAGGCTGATTGTTCAGAATTTACTTGACTTTATGAAGAAAGTAAAAGGGTCTGTCTGGAGAACCTTGGCTGGATGTTTGTATTTTACTGTTTGTTTGTTTTTACATTTCTAGATCTGTAGAGTAAAACAACAAGCACTTCTATTCCTATCACCTAGATTTGAAACTTTTAACATTTTATCTTACCTACTTTCCCTTTCTTCTTTTCTTTCTCCTTTTTTCTGTTCTTTTTTCTTTTTTTTTCTTTTCTTCTCTTTTCTTTTCTTTATTCTTTTCTTTTCTTTGTAGTTGTTTTTAAGAAATACAATATAACCAGCCTCCCACTCCCACCCCCCAACTTAGGTCTCCACAGAGGGTAATTACACTGTGAGTTTGGTATCCTTCTATCCCATTTTATACATTTACTTAGTGTGTTTTTAAAAATTTACTTAAGTTGTATGCTAAACATATACTCTATATATGCTTTTTTTCTGCTTAACATGTTTTTGAGTTGTTCCGTGTTGATACACAGATTGACCAATCTAGTTTATTTCCTTTAACTGTTATTCGATGATAGATTTATCTGTCTGCCTATCTATCTATCTATCTATCTATCTATCTATCTATCTATCATCTATTCTCTCTATCTAACTGCTATATGCTATTCCACATTTTACATACTTATTCCCCTACCGATGAAGACTTTTGTTCTTTCTAGTTTTTTTTTTTTTAAAGATTTTATTTATTTATTTGACAGAGATAGAGACAGCCAGCGAGAGAGGGAACACAAGCAGGGGGAGTGGGAGAGGAAGAAGCAGGCTCATAGCAGAGAAGCCTGATGTGGGGCTCGATGCCACAACGCCAGGATCACGCCCTGAGCCGAAGGCAGACGCTTAACCGCTGTGCCACCCAGGCGCCCCTGTTCTTTCTAGTCTTTTAACCCTTATAAACAATATTGCATTTTTTCCCCTTTTATACATGTGCGATGGCTTCTAGAGGGAATTATCTAGAAGTAAAATTGCTGTTTTGCGTGAATATTTATCTGCATTATTTTATTCAATTTTTGAGTATATAACACGTACACATGATTAAAATGTTCAAATGGAACAAAAGAGTTTAAGGGAGAATATAAGGAATTCTTCACCCACTCTATTCCTCAGCCACCCTTCTATTCTCTAGAGACTACTGTCACTAGCTTCTTTTTTTTTTTTTTAAGATTTTATTTATTTATTTGACAGAGAGACAGCCAGCGAGAGAGGGAACACAACAGGGGGAGTGGGAAAGGAAGAAGCAGGCTCCCAGTGGAGGAGTCTGATGCGGGGCTCGATCCCAGGACTTCGGGATCACGCCCTGAGCCGAAGGCAGACATTTAATGACTGAGCCACCCAGGCGCCCCTGTCACCAGCTTCTTTATCCTTCATATCCTACTGCACGAATATATAAATAATTAACTACATACATTCAAATACGTGTGTATATACTTTTCTTCTATAAATGGTACAAATGGTACTCTACCACATAATCTATTATATGCTTCACTTTATCCCTAACTATATTTTGCAAACTGTTTATTATTATATTATATATTAATACTTTCATATTATAATTAATATGCAATATGTTATATAAATTATATATTAGAAAGATACTTCATTCTTTATAAAGTTTGGCAGGTGCTTGACAAATTTTTGGAGATAAGTGGTGTCTTCCTGGATAATCTAAGGGGTGCTAGGCAGATGGATGTCCATGGAATGCCTTCATCCATGTATTGAGAAAAATAGCAAATGTGAATGACATGGTGCTCACTCAAGAGGCCACAAGGCATCTTAAGACTTAGCTCTGGCCACAGATAAACCTAGACATCTTCCTGTGACCTTTCTAAGTCAGGTCCTCTCGTATCCAGGTCTTCAACTTTTTTTTTTCAAGGCCACAGTCCATTTCCGCCTCTCTGTTCACCAACTAGTTCAGGTCTAATCCCCCCAGTGGTCAGGCATGGGGTAAGCAGCATATCTTCTGTTCTTTTTCTAGAGTCTATGCCTGTTACTCTTGGGTATTCCCTGTTGATTCTCAAAAATTTCTTTTAGAAGCAATAACTGACCCAAAGTAAATATTGCTTTTGTCTTTGCATTTCTACTGTAATATCCTAACTCTTCTTAAGGTAGTATGGATGCCTCTGATAGGGAAGAGTCACATACAAGGAAGTGCAGAAAAGAAAAGCACAAAAATTAATATCTCTGTTAATAAAAATTAAAGTGACAAAAACAGATCAGAGGTTGCCTCCGGCTGGGGGTGGGAGAAGGATCTACTACTGCAAAGGGACACAAGAAATGTTTTCAGGAGATGGAACTATTCTATATCTGGTTGGGGTGGTGGTTATACAATGGTATACAATTACCCAAATTCATCAAATTGTACACTTAAAATGGGTAGACTTTACTGTATGTAAGTTACACCCCCCCCCAAAAAAAAAGCTGAGGTAAAAAAAGCACTACCTTTTAAAAACCTTGTTTATTTGTCTCTTGGTCTTGCTTTTATACTGCTTCCTCTAATATTTTCCACCGCATCAACACGTTGCTTTAGAAATGGTTGTAAAGACCCCATTTGAAGTGTGTGCCCCCAAGGACAAAATTACTTCTCCTGGCTATGCTCATGGTGAGGGGAAAAGTAAGAAGTAAGGTTGATTGAAGATAGGTCATAGAAAACAGGTGAAAGATTTTATACTTTAGTTGTTAGGTAACAGAGGTCGCTAAAATTTTTGAGCTGTACAGAAACCATGTGTGCTTTAGAAAGATAAAATCAGCAGCAATGTGTAGGCTGGATTGAGGGACAAGATCCTAAAGACAGAAAGACTGATTAGGGAGTTTTCGTAGTGGAATAGTGAAAAGTTAGTCCTGACCCGGTGTTGTGTCAAGTGGCTTGGAGAGGAATGGGTATGACGATTTATAAAAACAGTATTAGGAGGGAAGCCGGGACAAGAAAAAGGGAATGAGTGGCTGATGGAGGTGTTTTGTTTGGATAACCAGGAGGATCCCTGTTCAGTGGATGTTTTTATGTTAGAGATGCACGTGGACTGTTGAGGCAGCTGGTGGGTAGCTGCCTGTGACCGTAGCAGACGCCAAAGCGTCCAGTGCCACCAACACTCCTGGAACTACAATCTCCGCTCTCCTTGCTCTACCCCAACTCCGTATGCAAGGCGAATGGCTCCTTTCTCAAACGCAACTTTTGTCCGTCTTTCCTCTGGCAAGTTAGTGCAGTGGTTTTCAAATTGCCCTCAAGGGACTCTAAAGGTTTCTCAGAGCTCCCCCGGGGCCTAGAGGCAAGGATGAGAGGAAATGGGGGAGAGGGGAAGAGCAGTCAGCTGCCCAGAAAGGCTTTGCCTCTGCTCAACCAGAGTGGTGTGGCTAAGCACAGAGAAGAGGGAGTTCTCTGAAAGAACTCCTTTCAGAAGGAGTGCTCTAGGGGCGCCTGGGTGGCTCAGTCGTTAACGTCTGCCTTCGGCTCAGGGCGTGATCCCCGCGCGTTCTGGGATCGAGCCCCACATCAGGCTTCTCTGCTATGATCCTGCTTCTCCCTCTCCCACTCCCCCCGCTTGTGTTCCCTCTCTCGCTGGCTATCTCTGTCATCTCAAATAAATAAATAAAATCTTAAAAAAAAAAAAAAAAAAAGGAGTGCTCTATACTTATGAAAGAATTTCCTTGTCCAGGCCTTTTGGGGAGAAAGCTGTGATTCTGTGATCTGGGTGTTGGCATCGGGGCTTGAGAAAAGCAGTTTGTATTCTGCATTCAGAGAGAAAGGGAGACAGTTCAGCTAGCCAGGTGCCAAGAGAGCCAGCCTGTGATTTAGGATGAGACTGCTCTCTGCGAATTTGAATAAAGTCAAACTAACAGAAAGTTGACTAAACTTACAAAATCCACTCCTAGAAGTGGAATTTTTTAAAATCTTTATTTATTTGTTTTTATTTATTTATTTTCGAGAGGGAGCTCATTGTCAGTGGACAGAAGGGAATCAAGAGAGTGAGCCCTTAGGGCTCAGCCAAACTCCTGGGGAGGCATGGAGTTTCCTCCTCTCCAAACTGGATCTTTTTGGCTGGGAAGTCCCCAGTTCCCATCTGGATTCCATGTATTTGGGGTTCCATGTGGGATTCTTCCCCCCCCTTTTTTTAATTGAAGCACGATTTACATGTGGCAAGATGCGCACATTTTCAGTGCACAGCTCAATAATAATGTGCTTAAATTTTGGCAGTTGTATACACCCATACAATGGGTTTGAGAAATATTTCCATCATCCCAGAAAGTTCCCTCATACCCCTTCCCAGTCACTACAGTCGGCTCAACCAGTACTTTTCCAGTTTTTAAATTTCAAATAAGTAGACTCTTATTGTAGATTTTCTTTTTTAAAATTTAAATTCAGTTTAGTTAATGTATAGTGTATTATTAGTTTCAGAGGTAGAATTTGGTGATTCATCAGTTGCATATAACACCCAATGCTCATTACATCACATTCCCTCCTTAATGCCCATCACCCAATTATCCCTTCCACTTACCACCTCCCCTCCAGCAACCCTCAGTTTGTTCCCTATAGTTGAGAGTCTCTTCTGGTTTGCTTCCCTCTTTGTTTTTATCTAATGTTATTTTTCCTTCCCTTCCCCTATGTTCATCTGTTTTGTTTCTTAAATTCCACATATGAGTGAAATCTCATACTGGAGATATTCTTTTGTGTTTGGCTTCTTTTGCTCAGCAAAATGTTTTTGACACTCACTCATGTTGTTGCTTTTATCAAATAGTTTGCTCCTTTATTTCTGTATGGTATTCTATTGTATGAATATGCCATATTTGTTTATTCTACCGATGGGCATTTGGGTTATTTCTATATTGGGCTATTTTGGATAAATCTACTATAAACAAGTCATTTCTCTTGAAGTATAGACTGAGGAGTGGAAATCCTGGGATATAAGGAAGGTGTATGTTTAACTGTATTAGAAACTGCCAAATAATTTCCAATGTGGTTGTGCCGTTTAAAGTCCCATCAACAATTCATGGGAGTTCAGGTTTCACCATCAACGTCAAGTGTCTTGCCAAGGAAGTCTAGATCCAAAGAGTAAGATATGTGGAAGGAAGGGGTATATGGGTGTTAACTTTGTCCTTCTCGTGTCCCTAAGAACAATGTTCCTATTGTGTACATAGGTCTGCTGTTGGTAAAGGCATTAAATGCCATGCTTGTAACCAGTTATGTGGACCTAGGAAGTGCTTTAGCCAAAATTGTGTGGCTCTCAGATTTCCATCCCTTCCCCAACCCCCTTAGGTATTACTGTACTCACCTATTTTCCCAATCTCATCTATTAAAACTTACTCTTACAAAAGAATCTGCAAATCTTTCATAAAAAAGTATAGGTGACTAACAAAAATCACCCATGAATATTGACATTTTGTCTGAGATGAAGAAATAATGATGAAGTTTTATGCATGTGATAAAAATACACTTTGGGAAGTAGAGTGTTCGTAGTATCTATTGATCACATCAGTTTGGTGATCACCTACCTTATTTACATGTTAAAGCTGGCGTTTCCTTGTTTCAAAAACTTATTCTGACTTTGTTAGACTAGACGTTTCTTCTACCTCCAGCCTTCCTCAGGGACCCATCTCTATCCGTTCCAAAAGTCTAAAGTTGGCAAAAGTTGCTCACAAGGAAGGAGGTAGTTTTATATTATGGAAAAAACAATGTTGGAATAAATAACTTTAGAGAATAGTTGAAAACGTAACAAAAAATGTATCTAATTGTCCCCAGGTGTTTATATTCACTTACATTTTCTCTAGATTATAAGCTCTATTAAAAATACAATTTTGTGATTGGTTATTGTCTGCATTAAATCTTCTTTAATGGTTCTTGCAGGTTTGTTGAGGTATGATTGACAAAATTATAATACATTTAAAGTGTACATTGCAATGATTTGATGTACATACACATTGTGAAAGAATTCTCACAGAGGTAATGAATATATCCATCTATCCATCACCTCACATAGCTACCTTTGTGTGTGTGACAACACTTAAGTTCTACTCTCTTAGCAAATTTCAGTTATACAATACAGAATTATCAACTAGTTACCATGTTATTCATTAGATCCTCTGATCTTATTCATATTATAACTGGAAACTTATAGCCTTTTACCAGCCTTTCCCTATTTTCTCCAGTCCCAGCTTCTAGGAACCATCATTTTTAAAAAAGATTTGTTTATTTATTTTAGAGACAGGAAAGAAAGAGAGAGAGTAGGTGGGGGGCAGAGGGAAGGGGAGAGAGAGAATCTCAAGCAGACTTGCCACTGAGCGTGGAGCCCAACTCAGGGGCCAGATCCCACAACGCTGAGATCATGACCTGAGCCAAAATCAAAAGCTGAGCCACCCAGGTGCCCCCTCTAGCAACCACCATTTTACTGTATCTACAAGTTCGACTTTTTTTTTTTTTAGATTCCACATATAAGTGATACCATGCAGTGTTTGTCTTTCTCTGTCTGGCTTATTTCATTTAGCACGATGCCCTCCAAATTCATCCATGTGCAGGGTTTCCTTCTTTTAAGGCAGAATAATATTCGTGTGTTGTGTGTGTTCACATTTTCTTTGTGCATTCAGTTGTCAACAGACAGATTGTCTCCATACTTTGGCTATTATGAATATTGCTGCAACGAACATGGGAACATAGATATCTCTTTGAGATAGTGATTTGTTTTCTTTGAATATATATCTAGAAGGTGGACTGCAGAATGATATGGTAGTTCTATTTTTAATTTCCTGAGGAACCTCCTACTGTTTTCCATCATGGCTATACCAGTTTACCTTCCTCCTAACTGTACAAGGTACTTTCCTTCACATCCTAGCCAGCGTTTGTTATCTCTTCTCTTTTTTCCCTCAACTTTATTGAGATATTATTGACATATAGCATTGTATAAGTTTAAGGTGTGATGATTTGACATATGTACATATTTCAAAATGAGTATCACAATAAGGTTAACACAACCACCACTTCACATAGTTACTTCTTTTTTGTGGTGAGAATTTTAAACATTTACTCTCAGCAACTTTCGAGTATACAATACAGTATTATTAACTATAGACACCATGCTGTACATTACATTCCCAGAACTTATTAATCTCATAACTGGAAGTTTATACCTTTTAACTACTTTCACCCACCCACCCCTTCCCCTAGCAACCACCAATTTACTTTGTTTCTATGAGTTCCATTTTTTTAAGATTACACATATATTGTCTTTCTCTGTCTGACTTACTTCACTTAGCTTAATGCCCTTGAAATCCATCCATGTTGTCACATGTAGCAGGATTTCCTTCTTTTTTATGGCTGAATTATATTCTGTCATATCTCTTATCTTTAAAAAGTTTTTAAAAACTGAGTTCTATGCCCAACATGGGGCTTGAACCCATGACCCCAAGATCAGGAGTCACATACTCTACTGACTGAGCCAGCCAGGTACCCCTTTTGTTTTTTTGATAGTAGACATCCTAGCAGGTGTGAGATTATCTCATTGTAGTTTTGATTTGCATTTCTCTCATGATTTGTGATCTTGCGAGTACCTTTTCAAGTACCTCTTGGCTATTTGTATGTCTTCTTTGGAAAAATGTTTATTCGGGTCATTTGCCCATTTTTAAAATGGGTTGTTTTTTTGCTATTGAGTTGTATGAGTTCCTTGATATTTTGGATATTAGCTCCTTATTGGATGTGTGGTTTGCAAATATTTCCTCCCATTCTATAGGTTACCTTTTCATTTTGATAATTGTTGCCTTTGCTGTGCAGAAGCTTTTTAGTTTGATGTAGTCTTGTTTATTTTTGCTTTAAAAAAAATTTTTTTTATTATATTATGTTAGTCACCATACAGTATATCCCTGGTTTCTGATGTAAAGTTGGATGATTCATTATTTGCGTATAACACACAGTGCATCATGCAATACATGCCCTCCTTACTACCCATCACCAGCCTATCCCATTCCCCCACACCCCTCCCCTCTGAAGCCCTCAGTTTGTTTCCCAGAGTCCGTAGTCTCTCATACTTCATTCCCCCTTCTGATTACCCCCCTTTCTTTATCCCTTTCTTCTCCTACCGATTTTTGCTTTTTTAACCTTTGCTTTTGGTGTGAAATCTAAAAAAATCATCACCCAGACCAATGTCAAGGAGCTTATGGGGATATGTTTTCTTCTGGAAGTTTTACAGTTTCAGGTCTTATGTTCAAGTCTTTAACCCATTTTGAGTTGATTTTTATACATGGTGTGAGATAGGGGTTCAATTTCTTTCTTTTGCATGTGGCTCTCCAGTTTTTCCAACACCATTCATTGAAGAGTCTATTTTTCCCCATTGTATATTTTGGCTCCTTTGTCAAAAATTAATTGACCATGTACACCTGAAACTAATATTATACTGTATGTTAAATAACTGAAATTTAAATAAAAGCTTAAAAAATTAATTGACCATATATGGGTGGGTTTATTTCTGAGCTCTCTATTCTGTTCCATTGATCTGTGTTGTCTGTTTTTATGCCAATACCATACTGTTTTGATTATTAGCTTTGCAATATAGTCTTTATTTAGGAAGTATGATGCCTCCAGCTTTGTTTTTCTTTTTCAAGATTGCTTTGGCTATTTGGGGTCTTTTGTGGTTCTATACAAATTTTAGGATTAAAAAAATTCTCTGAAAAATGCCATTGGAATATTGATAGGGGTTGCATTGAATCTGTAGATTACTTTGGATAGTATGGGCATTTTAACAATATTAATTTTTCCAGTTCATGAAAACAGGATATCTTTCCATTTTTGTCTTCCTCAATTTCTTTGGTCAATGTTTTATACTTTTTAAGGTGCCAATCTTTCACTTCCTTGGTTAAATCAGTACCTAAGTATTTTATCCATTTGATACTATTGTAAATGGGATTGTTTTCTTAATTTCTTTCTGAGAGTTCATTAGTAGTGTATAGAAATGCAACTGATTTTTTTATATTGATGTTAAATCCTGCAACTTTTCTGAATTTGTTTATTAGGTGTAACACTTTTTTTGATGGGATCTTTAGAGTTTTCTCTATATATCATATAATCTGCAAAGAGAGACATTTTACTTCTTCCATTCCATGCCTTTTTCCCCCCTAATTGCTTTGGCTAGGACTTCCAGACTATATTGAATAAAATGGTGAGAGTGGGCACCCTTGTCTTTCCTGATCTTAAAAGGAAAGCTTTCAGCTTTTCACCATTAAGTATGATGTTAAATGATTATCATTAATTGAGCTGATAGTTATTCTTTTAAAAAGTAGAAGGTACAGGGGTGCCTGGGTGGCTCAATCATTTAAGTGTCTGCCTTTGGCTCAGGTCATGATCCTGGAGTCCCAGGATGGAGTCCCAGGATCGTTGGGCTCCCTGCTCAGTGAAGAGTCTGCTTCTCCCTTTCCCTCTGCTCCTCCCCCTGCTCTCTCTCTTTTTTGCTCAATCATTCTCTCAAATAAATAAATAAAATATTTTTTTAAACAGTAGATGGTACATATGAAAGTATTTCTTAGCCAATACCATCCCAATTATTCGATACATGGCATTCTAGCTTCTTGGAGTTTCCTGGACATCCCTGACTTCTCTGCCCACGGAAAATTCTTGAAACTGCAAGAAAAATATTTCCATTGCAAAAGGTAACAAAAATTCTAGCCAAGTCAAGGCAAAGGAAAAAAAAAATTCTGGCCACGGAGGGCTCTGGCTTTCCATTGGTGGCAGTTGCCAGTAATGAGCAGAGAGTGAGGCCCCCAAGGAGATCCCCTGTAGAGAGCAAGATGGAGTCACTAAGGTCAAGCAGGGGCCTGTGTCAAGCCACAACTCAAGCCACTAAGGGCATTGCAGCTAACACCAGATATCACAGAGACCGGCACCAGCTGTTGACACACTCAGAACTGATAACCAGCAGATATGGAGGAGGTCTGCAAAGGCCAAGATTGATTAAATGCCTTTAAAAAGAGGATTTTTGCAAGTCAGACTCCTTAGACACTGACCCCTCTGTGTCTGACCATTTCAGAAAGGGAGCTGCCACCGAGGGGCTCTGCCTGATCAATCTCCGAAAAGAACAGAGATCTTTCACTGCTTGAACTTAAGAAGCAGTTAAGTGCCAAGAGCTGATCCGTACCGGGCTGAGGCCTTACCTCAACTGTGCGTTCACAGACTGACTTTGCGTTTGGTTTGTTAACCTCCTACCCCCGTTCTATCTTGTTTGTTGTGTGACTTGTCTTGTGCTTTGCTTCGTGTGACATGTAAGAAGACAAGTTAAACATGTGGTGAAATGTCATTGAGTTTAGAATCCTGAACCTGCTTTATCATTATGTTAACTTTGCTTTATGACTAAATAAAGCAGACATTGTGGAGAGACACAACTCATGTGTGTGCCTTCACAGCGTGTTCATGACACTCCCAAAAGGTGAGTTCTGGACTTCATGAGTTAGAGGTGAGTGCCTTGCAGCGGAGTAGGCATGGAGATGCACTAGGGGTAGGGAAAGCTGGGATGGGGTATAAGGTGGCTTTTGACCCATATCTGCTTTTATGGTCCTTGACTTGGCTAACTTCGAAGAGGCTTATACAGGTGTGCTGAGACTGAAGGTGGGACTCACGTGTTTCAAGCCAACAAGTCTGGGTGTCATGCTGGCCCCAGGGTACCCCTTTTGGTGCCAGGACACTAGGTGAGGTTGGGAACATAGTTTGGAGGGTTGTAGAAACAACAAGGTTGTCATCCTTCAAGAATAAATCTTTCAGGAACCTACAGTTTTTCTCAGTTCAAAAGTGAGTGTAACAGCAATCATTCCCCTCCTCCTTCTCCACAGGATAAAGGAACTGGTGATCTCCACAACCCTGGTGGCTTTTGGGTAATCTCAAAACAATGCAGAAAAGCTTGTCTGACCTCAGGGATCATTCAAACTCTTGCTCAGGAGCTGGTCTAAGAGTTGGGTTGCACATTTGCCCTTTGAGTGGACAGGGAAGTGAATTGTAGGGGTCTACCCACCGTGGATCTCATGAAATGAACTGGCAATACTGGAGTTGGCTGTCTATTTTTATGACTAATAATAAATGCCAGGGTGGAGTAATATTAAGCAATCAAAGTTGCTGCACCTCTCCCTAGGGAGAAAATTCTGCCCTCGCCCAAACACACACTGGGATCACAGGCATCTCCCAACATGACTTTGTGTCAGTTTACACCCTTGGAAAAATCGACTCATGCATAAGCATAGGATTCTTGGGAAATGTTAATTATGAGTTTGGCTTTGTGGATTGTAATGCTGGGTTCAACTTAGCAGTACTTCCCAACATACCATCTGAACCCCCTGGGATGCTTCCTGAGCTCTATCCCATATTTATTAAATTAACATCCCTTGGGGGTAAGCCCCAGAATCTGCATTTTAAAGAAGCTCCCTAGATGATTCTTGTGTGTACTAAATTTAGAGGCCTAGCAACTTACAGTGTTGGTGTCCTGAGTTTACAGATGCATTAGGGAGGTGAACAGTTGGAAATCTGGAAGAACAGTTCATTTTTAGAAGGCAGCCATTTTTACAAAGTGAAAACAGCTCAAGGAAAGAGTTAAAGCAAATGTTCGTAACACGTGGTATTCCAATCAAGTCACATGCATGGGTCCTGGGTTCGTGTTGCGGAACATCCAGTCGGGGGCATGTAATGTGCTGGTACTGAAAAGTGTTTGTCTTAGGCCAGTGACCAGGCCCCCAGTTGTAGCTGAGGATTCTGTGCCTGGGCAGGTGGAGCTCTTCAATCATAGTTATAACACTACCACATCACCTATCAAAACCCAAACTGATCAGTATTTCTCCACAACCTGTGGAGTCCCTTTGTCTTCTGTGTCATTTCCATTTGTTTTATGTACCCTATAGATAACCAGTGTGGCCAGATCAGCCCTGTGGTTCTTTTTCTTTTTTCTTTTTTTCAGCCTGTGGTTCTTATTATGATTGCAAGACACCCTCAGCAGCAGTATATTTTTTTGGGGAAAAAAGTATACTATTTACGTGTCCTGGAAGTTACATGACACATGTGGGGCCACACAGCAAAGTTACAGGCAGAGAAGTAGAGAGGGAGCATAAGAGAGGGCAAGCGTGTGCCTGGGGTTCTGCTTTTATTAAGGTCGAGGGTGAGATTTTTGCAGGGTCATTCTTTATTGGTGAATTTAAAACGTAAAAGCAGGAATTTATAGTGTGGTAAGAGAAAAAATAAATAGCCCAAATGCTCTGTTGTTGAAACTGACCAAGATCTCTAACACAGAGGAGCTTTGGTGGGGGTGAGGGGTGGGAGGAGTGGCCTGGCTCTTTATCTTGTCTGGGGCTGGCAATGAGTTTATTCAAGATAGCCATCTTTGAAGTGGATGCTTCTTTGAAGTGGATGCCCCAGCAATCAAAGCTTCTGTAGGGCACTTGATTACAAAAAAAGATAAACCTACTTTCCCGGCCTATGCTACACCATTTTAACCTTTCCACTGTTCCTTTTCCCTTGCATGGATCCAGCCGCCCTGGGAAGGAAGTGAAGGCAGAGTTAAACTTTAAAACTCTTCATTGATATTGGAAATAGTGTATTCATCGATATTTGGAAATAGTGTATTCTTACAGAGGGACCTTCTGAAGACTGAAATAGAATATTAGCAATAAAAACCTTACACGAAACTGAATAAATGAAGTCTTGGCACAATACTTCTGAGATACTAGAAAACTCTAACTTCAAGGCTCAGCGCACAGAAACCCAGGGGCGCTATTGCCGGGAACCACTCAAATATACTGGCAGTTATGATTTCACAAGGTCTCTCAAATTCACCCTTCCTTGCTGTTTCACGGATGGCACTCCATCAAAGTTTCATCACACCCTTACCAGATCATTGCCCAAAATTTCTGGCTGGATCCCACCCTTCTAGCTCCTCCGGAAAACCAAACTCTTTCTCAAACACTTAAAAAAAATGTTGCTCCACAACTTGGGAACTTCCCATGGTTTATGAGCAATCACTTTGCCAATAGGTTGTAACTCCTTGTGGTGCCCATCTGCCTATTTGTGTCTCTCTAATGATAAAACACAGTTTCACAGATGCAAGAATGGTAAGGGTCATATTTTTCTTTTCTTTCCCCTCTCTCCTTTTCTTTCTACAGATAAACTGGGCTTATATTTTCCAGATAAGTTGAGAAATCTTTTCAGTATTTTCATACAGAAAATGACTATGCTCCAGAGAGACAAGCAGCTCACTGGCAAGAAGAGCAGGTCACCCCTGCCAATGGTGAGTAGCCAGAGCCTTGGCAATCTCTGTTATGGGCAGCAACTGAGGACGAGCCAGGGACCTGGCCAGAAACAGGTGAAACAACTAAAGTGGGGTTTGACTTTACAAACAGAACCATCATTTGGCCTGGGTTATCTTTCTTTACATATCTGGGTTTAAATATAATTCACACAACCCTAATCACAACCTTCGACTTTCTGTCTTGAACTGATTTTCCATTTTTACCCTGCAATATTCTAAAAAGGATTTGAATCGACATGCCTAGGTGCTTCAAACACAGCAACAATATGAACTTTTACCATATGTAATTGAGGAAATTGGAAATGGAGGCGAGAAGGAAAATAAGAGTAAGAAGAAAAAAAAATTGAAACCAAGGTGCGGGTATTACAGTAAATGCTGGCTTTTCTAAGGTAGGGTTAGTTGTCAGAGGCAAGCTACAGATTTGGATTTTAAGGTCCTTGGAGCCAACACAAAGAGGGAAACAAGATTAATTAAACATTTCATAAGGAAGAGAAAATAAAAACAAACCAGTTTCTTTTGATAAACACAGCTATTCCCTGATGGCAAGGCCTGATGGACATTCCCTCCATAGGCCTACAAAAAAGAGAGACGGAAAGCATTGACGGAGCTGTCTTCAACATATCCCTATGGTAAATGCAAGTTCCACAAGACTTAGAAATCCTGTTTCTTATATACTGGCTGAAGGGCAGTTCAGCAAAAGCAATTTTAGTAAAATGATCAGCATGAAAATCCCTTGTGCTCACTTAAATCAAAGATAAAATTGAAAGTATCCAGAACACTAGATTCATTAGATCTCCTTTAGACATTCTTCCATAAACCTTTCTCACAGATGGGCAGTCCTGATGATCAGCTGGGCTTCAGATTCTCTGCTCGGCTGGCCAAGGGCTGTTGCAGATTTTTTGACAGTTTGCTCAGTCACTCATCTAATCTGTTCTTAAAAATGAGTTGTCGGGCAGTCTGTATGCCTGGTCTGAATTTAGGCTGAAGTCCTAGTAGTTTGATCTAAGTCGGTACAGTTATGAGGATGCTAGGTTACACAATTCCAGGGGCATTAGTCACACTATATTCTAAAATGGAGCTCAAGTCTGCGGGATGTTTTTACTAAGGATACTTTCTTAATTTTCAGTGAAAATGTACTTAACTGGTGAGAAGGCTTTTATGAGATGGATTTAAATTCATCCAATGTTTCAAAGGAGAGCTCACTGGAGGTAGAAAGCATAGAGGTTAATACAATGGGCTTTGGAGTCAGAGATGGCTGGGTTCAAGAATCTGTCTGGTTCTGTAACCCTGGGCACATGACTTTGCTCTTTTGAGCACCAGTTTCATTGTCTGTGAAATATAAATAATAATAACTACCTCACAGAGCTGTGAAGGTTAAATAGAAAATGTATGTGGAACATTTCAGCCAGTGTCTGGCATATGTACTGTCCCATAAATGGAAGCTAGTCGTATTTTCATTTCCAGATATCCTAGCAACTATCCTTACATTTTGCATCCTCAGCTGCATCTTTGAAGGATCTAGAAATATAAAGAGCGACGAAGAAAATAAAACAGATTGGAAGACTGCATTTGGGTTTTTGGATTAATTTTTAATATTTGAGGTTGGTGAGATTAAAAAGCCTCATCGTTATAACCAAACCAGGGTGGGTACCTAAGTATCTTTTTTCTTCTTTCTTTTTCTGATATAAAATGTGGTCCTTAGTGGAGCTATTGGGTAGGTAATGCTGGATGGTCTCTTGGTTGCAGGGTCTACTTCTGATGACCCCCTCCATATTCTGGTTCTTCTCCTTCTGTGTCCCATGCCTTGGTCCTCTCATTTCCCAGCTTGGAAAGCTGGGTGTCACTCTCCACTGTTTGCTCACTCTCAGCCTCCTCTTCAAGTAATCACCATCTCCTGTCAGTTACAGTGGACTCCATCTACTTCTTTCCATCTGGATTGCACCACCCCCATTCGGGCCATGATTATGTGTCTCCTGAATAACTGCAGTAGCTTCTCCAGTCTCCCCCTCTTTGACTATGCTCCATTCTTATACAACAGCCAAATATGTCTTCTAAAAGGCAAATCCGATTGTATTGTTTCCTTAGTTAAAACCCTTCAATAGCATTCTATTGTTCTCTGGATACAGCTGTCACTCTTTAACATGGCTTATAAGACCTTTCTGATTTGGTTCTTGCTAAATTCTCCTAAGGCACCCTTCTCTTTGCCTCTTTGCTTATGCTGGGAACCTTTCTCTGTGCTTCCATTTGCCTGTCTGACTCCTCTTTATCAGTCAGGCCTGTTGCTGGCTATGTTATGTCCGTCCCTCCCAATTCATATGTTGAAGCCCTAATCCCCAGTACCTCAGAATGTGACTGTATTTGAAGATTGGGGCTGTAAAGATGTGTTAAGCTAAAATGAGGTCACTAGGGTGGGCCCTCATCCAATATGACTGGTGTCCTTATAAGAAGAGGAAATTAGGACACAAACATACAGACAGAAGACCATGGAAAGACAAAGGGAGAAGATGACAACAGAAAAGCCAACGAGGGAGGCCTCAGTAGAAATCAACTCTGCTGACACCTTGATCTCAAACTTCTGGCCTCCAAAATTGTGAGAAAACAAATTTCTGTTGGTTAAGCCATCCGGTCTGTGGTACTTTGCTCTGGCAGCCCTAACATACTAATACAAGGCCTCAGCTGAAATGTTATTTCTCATCCCATCCCCCCACCTGCCTCAGATATAATGTTTCTCTGTTACCTACTCCCATAGCACTTTGTAATTTCTCTATCAGACGTTTTACTACAGTGTATTAGAACGGCCTATTTCTCTTTTCTTTTCTTTTTTAAAAATTGTTTATTTTGCTTTTATGTTTTTGGTCTGTACTGTCTAAACCATAAGTTTCATAGGCAGAGACTGTGTCTGTTTTGTTCAAGATTTTATCCCTGGTGCCTCACATAGTCTTATACTTCTGGGCATTCAATAAATAGTTGAATGAAAGGAATGAATGATTTGAGGATAATTAAAATCCTAGAGGCTAAACTAATGTTAAAGGTCACCTAGACCTAGATAAACAGATGTAATTTTGAGTGTTGGAGTTGGTTAAAAGAATGTTGACCGGGGTACAGTTCTTAGCACAAAGATAGAAACCATCCCCTTTCTACCACTCTAGTTACAAAACGATGCTAAAACCAAACAGAAGACAGAGGAATGACATCACTGAATGAAGCAAACCACTTTATAACTCCAAATGGAGCTAAAGATAACTGATTCAGATATAAGAAGAAAAATAAAGTGACTATAGGTTGAAATCAGACCCAGATTCAGGGATGACAGGTGGCTTCTTATTCTTCACATTCATAATTCTTCACTAGGTATGCTTGGGTCAAGTTCCAATCCTCCTTCTAAGTACCATTGCTCTTCCTCATCTAACCTGCAAGCCTATGTGAGTAGGTGGGGCTGTCAGACAGCCAGAGCAGAGCCTGGAGACAAAGGGTGGAGTCAGGAGTTATGAAGTCCAGGACAAGTAGTCAGACCAGAATTTTACCAACCGGTTCTTGATGACTCACTTAACCTGTGAACTAGGACATTGGAAACCTGTATGACATAATCAAGTTACTTCCTGATTCTGCAGTCAACTGTGGGGAGACAGTACACTCATAGTACAATCTCCTCTTTGGATCAGCAATTAGTGTACCCATGATTTGCAAAATGATTTTACTAAACATATTAATATCTGAGAATTTAAAAAAAAACAGTAGTATATTTTCTATGGCATAGCCAAGAAATTTAATTATTATAAAACATTTCTTTGATGAGCAAGAAAACCTAACCAGGGCTGAGATTATCTCAGCAGATGTTTCTTTTCTTTCTTATTCTTGTTGTTGAAGATCTCTGCTCTTGTTTATTTTATTTTTTAAAAAAGATTTTATTTATTTATTCGACAGAGATAGAGACAGCCAGCGAGACAGGGAACACAAGCAGGGGGAGTGGGAGAGGAAGAAGCAGGCTCACAGTGGAGGAGCCTGATGTGGGGCTCGATCCCATAACGCCGGGATCACGCCCTGAGCCGAAGGCAGACGCTTAACCGCTGTGCCACCCAGGCGCCCCTGTTTATTTATTTATTTTTTTAAAGATTTTATTTATTTGAGAGAGAGAGCGTGCATTCACATGAGTGGGGAGGGGCAGAGGGAGAACGAAAAACAGATGCCTTGCTGAGCACAGAGTCCCACGTGGGGCTTGATCCCACCATCCTGAGACCATGACCTCAGCTGAAATAAAGAGTTGTATGCTTTATTGACTAAGTCACCCAGGTGCCCTGCTCTTATTTTTTAAAATCCTTTTGTTGGGGTACCTGGGTGGCTCAGTCAGTTAAGCGTCTGCTTTCGGCTCAGGTCATGATCCCAGGGTCCTGGGATTGAGTCCCGGGTCGGGCTTGCTGCTCAGCGGGGGAGTCTGCTTTTTCCTCTTCCTCTCCCTCTGCCCCTGCTCATGTGCTCTCTTTCTTGCTCACTCTCTCAAATAAATTAAATCTTTAAAAAAAATCCTTTTGTTGAGTTATAGCATATAAGTAGTGCACAAATCATAAGCTCAATAAATGCTTTTGGTTTCAAATAACATTATTTCTCTGATTATGAAAACAGTATATGCACATTGCAGAGATATTTTAAAATATGGAAAGAAAATAATTATCATTAATATTCCCACTCATAATACCACCACACAGGGATCCTTTTTAACATTCTGGTAAGGAAATTTCCAACCTTTTTCTATAGGCTCTATTCAAATATGTACTTTATAAAATTGTAATTGCATAGTTTATACTGGGTTTTTTACTTTTATGGTGACTCTTTCCCTATATCATCAGATATTCTTCAGTTTGACATTTAACAGTTGCATAGAATTTTATCCTGTGATCTTACTTTATTTAAGCAATTCCCAGGGCGCCCGGGTGGCTCAGATGGTTAAGTGTCTGTTTTCAGCTTGGATCATTACACGAGGGTCCTGGGATCGAGCCCCTCATCAAGCCCCACAGCAGGTTCCCTGCTCGGCGGGAGCATGCTTCTACCTTTCCCCCTACTGCTCCCCCTGCTTGTGCTCTCTCACTCTGTCAAATAAATAAATAAAATCTTTGAAAAAAAACCCCACAACAATCCTCTATTATTGAACATTTAGAGTGTTTCTAATTTTTTGCTAATATAAATAATGCTACATAAACATTGTTCTATATAAGCTCCTGCCCACATATATGATAAATCAATACATGATTAGAAGATGTTACTATTTCCAATTTCCTTAGTGCAGATGATCAGATGCCCTGATTTTGTGGGTCAGGTTTACTTCATGTTTTCAAGTCCTAGGATCCTTGGTATTATGGAAACATAGGGCGTCAGCAGAGAAATACTCAAATTGAGGAAAGTGCAGTTAGAAGTAAAAATGAATTTACCAACTTATTTTAATAGGGATGCTAATAACAGATACAAAATTGTGTAAGAAAGATATCTGAGAACCCATGTAAATACTGAAAAATAAAAGTGTGGTCATTTATCTGTAGTGTCATTTGCAAGTATCTTCTCCCATTCTGTGGGCTGCCTCTTAGTTTTTTTGACTGTTTCCTTGGTTGTGCAGAAGCTTTTTATCTTGATGAAGTCCCATAAGTTCATTTTATTTTTTGTTTCTCTTGCCTTTGGAGATGTGTCATGAAAAAGGTTGCTTTGGCCGACGTAGAGGTTGCTACCTATGTTCTCCTCTAGAATTTTGATGGATTCCTGTCTCACATCGAGGTCTTTCATCCATTTGGAGTTTATCTTTGTGTATGGTGTGAGAGAGTGGTCAAGTTTCATTCTTTTGCATATAGCTGTCCAATTTTCCCAGCACCATTTATTGAAGAGACTATCTTTTTTCCACTGGATGTTTTTTCCTGCTTTGTCAAAGATTAGTTGCCCGTAGAGCCGAGGGTCCATTTCTGGGTTCTCTATTCTGTTCCATTGGTCTGTGTGTCTCTTTTTGTCTGGTACCATGCTGTCTTTGTGATCACAGCTTTGTAGTATAGCTTGAAATCAGGGAACGTGATGCCCCCAGCTTTGTTTTTCCTTTTCAACAATTCCTTGGTGATTTGGGGCCTTTTCTGTTTCCACACAAATTTAAAGGCTGTTTGTTCCAGCTTGAAGAATGTCATTGGTATTTTGATCGGGATGGCATTGAAAGTGTAGATTGCTCTGGGCAGCATAGACATTTTAACTATATTTATTCTTCCAATCCATGAGCATGGAATGTTTTTCCATCTTTTTGTGTCTTCCATGTCTTTCAAGAGTGATCTGTAGTTTCTAGAGTATAGATCCTTTACATCTCTAGTTAAGTTTTTTTTTTTTT